>NC_092037.1:59064827-59364827 GCF_003086295.3 Arachis hypogaea
CCAAGCACACACAAGTGGCCGGAGAGGATTTTTATGTCATTTACTCATTTCTGTACACCTTAGGCTACTAGTTTTCTATAAGTAGGACCTTTGACTATTGTATTAAAAAAATCTTTTGATCACTTTAGATCTCTAGATCATCTTTGGACATTTTAGTTCTTAGATCATTGGGAGGCTGGCCATTCGGCCATGCCTAGACCTCATGCTTATGTATTTTCAACGGTGGAGTTTCTACACACCATAGATTAAGGTGTGGAGCTCTGCTGTACCTCGAGTATTAATGCAATTACTATTGTTCTTCCATTCAATTCCGCTTGTTCTTGTTCTAAGATATCACTTGTTCTTCAACTTGATGAATGTGATGATCCGTGACACTCATCATCATTCTCACTCATGAACAAGGTGACTGACAACCACTCTTGTTCTACAAGCAACCAAGGCTCCAGTGAATATCTCTTGGGTTCTTTAACCGGAATCTTCGTGGTATAGGCGAGAACTGATGGCAGCATTCAAGAGAATCCAGAAGGTCTAACCTTGTCTGTGGTATTCTGAGTAGGATTCAATGATTGAATGACTGTGACGTGCTTCAAACTCCTGAAGGCGGGGCGTTAGTGACAGACGCAAAAGAATCACTGGATTCTATTCCGGCCTGATTGAGAACCGACAGATGAATTCCGCTATACTGTGACAGAGCATATGCAATCGCTTTCACTGAGAGGATGGGAGGTAGCCACTGACAACGGTGAAACCCTTGCTTAAGCTTGCCATGGAAGGGAGTAAGAAGGATTGGATGAAGACAGTAGGAAAGCAGAGAGACGGAAGGGAAGGCATCTTCATGCGCTTATCTGAAGTTCCTACCAATGAATTACATAAGTATCACTATCTTTATCTTTTGTGTTATTTTCGTTCATCACCATTACCATTTGAGTTTGCCTGACTAAGATTTACAAGATGACCATAGCTTGCTTCAATACTAACAATCTCCGTGGGATCGACCCTTACTCGCGTAAGGTTTATTACTTGGACGATCCAGTGCACTTGCTGGTTAGTTGTGCGAAGTTGTGTAATGCCATGGTATTGAGCTACCAAGTTTTTGGCGCTCATGACCGGGGATTATGAGAGTTGTGAAAAAGTATTGTTCACAATTTCGCGCACCACTTCATCTGAAGAAAAAGCTTATGATCCTGAGAACCCATCAATGGAAGAGGTGAATTACATAGGAAAACCCTATGGAAACACCTATAATCCTTCATGGAGAAATCATCCAAATCTCTCATGGAAGGATCAACAGAGACCTCAACAAGGTTTCAACAACAATAATGGTGGAAAAAATAGGTTTAGCAATGGCAAGCCTTTTCCATCATCTTCTCAGCAACAGATAGAGAATTCTAAGCAGAGCCACTCTGACTTAGCAACCATGGTCTCTGATCTAATCAAAACCACTCAAAGTTTCATGACTGAAACAAGGTCCTCCATTAGAAACTTGGAGGCACAAGTGGGTCAGCTGAGTAAGAAAGTTACTAAACTCCCTCCTAGTACTCTTCCAAGCAATACAGAAGAGAATCCAAAAGGAGAATGTAAGGCCATCAACATGGCCGAACTTGGAGAGGAGAAAGAGGCAGTAAGCGCCACTGAGGAAGGCCTCAATGGACGTCCACTGGCCTCCAATGAGTTCCCCAATGAGGAACCATGGGAATCTGAGGCTCACACTGAGACCATAGAGATTCCATTGGATTTACTTCTGCCATTCATGAGCTCTGATGAGTATTCTTCCTCTGAAGAGGACGAAGATGTCACTGAAGAGCAAGTTGCTAAATACCTTAGAGCAATCATGAAACTAAATGACAAGTTATTTGGTAATGAGACTTGGGAGGATGAACCCCCTTTGCTCACCAAAGAACTGGCTGACTTGTCTAGGCAGAAACTACCTCAAAAGAGACAGGACCCTGGGAAGTTCTCAATACCTTGTACAATAGGCACCATGACCTTCAAGAAGGCTCTGTGTGACCTAGGGTCAAGCATAAACCTCATGCCTCTCTCTGTAATGGAGAAGCTAGGGATCTTTGAGGTACAAGCTGCAAGAATCTCACTAAAGATGGCAGACAATTCAAGAAAACAAGCTTATGGACTTGTAGAGGATGTTCTGGTAAAAGTTGAAGACCATTACATCCCTGCTGATTTCATAGTCCTAGAGACTGGGAAGTGCATCGATGAATCCATCATCCTTGGCAGACCCTTCCTAGCCACAGCAAAGGCTGTGATTGATGTTGACAGAGGAGAATTGATCATTCAAGTGAATGAAGAATCCTTTATGTTTAAGGCTCAAGGATATCCCTCTGTAACCATGGAGAGGAAGCATGAAGAGATTCTCTCAAAACAGAGTCAAACAGAGCCCCCACAGTCAAACTCTAAGTTTGGTGTTGGGAGGCCTCAACCAACTTCTAAGTTTGGTGTTGAACCCCCACATTCAAACTCTAAGTTTGGTGTTGGGAGGTTCCAACATTGCTCTGAGTACTTGTAAGGCTCCATGAGAGCCCACTGTCAAGCTAATGACATTAAAGAAGCGCTTGTTGAGAGGCAACCCAATGTTATATTTATCTAATTTCCTTTGTTATTTTATGTTTTCTGTAGGTTGATGATCATGGGAAGTCACAAAATCAATTAAAAAAGCAAAAACAGCATGAAAAACAGAAAGAAAACAGCACACCCTGGAGGAAAAACTTGCTGGCGTTTAAACACCAGTAAGGGAAGCAAATGGGCATTTAACGCCCAGTCTGGCACCATTCTGGGCGTTTAACGCTAGAAAGGGGCACCAGACTGGCGTTAAACGCTAGGAAGGGGCAAGA
This sequence comes from Arachis hypogaea, assembly GCF_003086295.3. NCBI lineage: Eukaryota > Viridiplantae > Streptophyta > Magnoliopsida > Fabales > Fabaceae > Arachis > Arachis hypogaea. The sequence goes on from NC_092037.1 coordinate 59,067,674, forward strand.
AGCTGGCGTTAAACGCCAGAAATGGGCACCAGCCCGGCGTTTAACGCCAGAATTGGCATAAGGGAGCATTTTTGCTCGCCACTTGGTGCAGGGATGAATTTTCCTTGACACCTCAGGATCTGTGGACCCCACAGGATCCCCACCTACCCCACCACTCTCTCTCCTCTTCACCCATTCACCAATTACCTCAACACCTCTTCTCCAAAAACCCCTCACCTATCATATCCCACTATTCTCTTCACCACTCACATCCACCCTTCATAAAACCCCACATACCTCACCATTCAAATTCAAACCACTTTTCCTCCCAAACCCACCCATCCATGACCGAACCCTACCCCTCTCTCCACCCCTATATAAACCCTTCTTCACTCCTTCATTTTCACACAACCTAAACACTACTTCTCCCCCTTGGCCGAACCACAAAGCCACCTCCATCTCCTCTATTTCTTCTTCTTCTACTACTCTCTTCTTTCTTCTTTTGCTCGAGGACGAGCAAAACTTCTAAGTTTGGTGTGGTAAAAGCATTGCTTTTTGTTTTTCCATAACCATTTATGGCATCTAAGGCCGGAGAAACCTCTAGAAAGAGGAAAGGGAAGGCAAAAGCTTCCACCTCTAAGTCATGGGAGATGGAGAGATTCATCTCAAGGGTGCATCAAGACCACTTCTATGAAGTTGTGGTCATGAAGAAAGTGATCCCCGAGGTCCCTTTCAAACTCAAAAAGAGTGAATATCCGGAGATCCGACATGAGATCCGAAGAAGAGGTTGGGAAGTTCTTACCAACCACATTCAACAAGTCGGAATCTTAATGGTTCAAGAGTTCTATGCCAATTCATGGATCACCAAGAACCATGATCAAAGTGTGAACCCGGACCCAAAGAATTGGCTTACAATGGTTCGGGGAAAATGCTTAGATTTTAGTCCGGAAAATGTAAGGTTGGCATTCAACTTGCCCATGATGCAAGGAGATGAACACCCTTACACTAAAAGGGTCAACTCTGATCAATGGTTGGACTAAGTCCTCATAGACATTTGTGAAGAGGGCGCTCAATGGAAGAGAGATTCAAGAGGGAAGCTGGTTCAACTGAGAAGGCATGACCTTAAGCCCGTGGCTAGGGGATGGTTGGAGTTTATCCAACGCTTAATCATTCCCACTAGCAACCGGTCCGAAGTTACTATAGACCGGGCCATCATGATTCATAGCATCATGATTGGAGAGAAAATAGAAGTTCATGAGGTTATATCCCAAGAACTTTATAAGATGGCGAATAAGTCCTCTACCTTGGCAAGGCTAGCCTTCCCTCATCTCATTTGTCATCTCTGTTATTCAGTCGGAATTGACATAGAGGGAGACACCCTCATGGATGAAGACAAGCCCATCACTAAGAAAGGGATGGAGCAAACAAGAGATCCCATTCAGCATGAAATCCTTGAGATGCCTCAAAGGATGCACTTTCCTCCACAAAACTATTGGGAGCAAATCAACACCTCCCTAGGAGAATTGAGTTCCAACATGGGACAACTAAGGGTGGAGCACCAAGAACATTCAATCCTCCTCCATGAAATTAGAGAAGATCAAAGAGTCATGAGAGAGGAGCAACAAAAGCAAAGAAGAGACATTGAGGAGCTCAAGCACTCCATAAGATCTTCAAGAGGAAGAACAAGCCGCCATCACTAAGGTGGACCCGTTCTTTAATCTCCTTGTTCTTTAAATTCCTGTTTTTCGAATTTTTATGCTTATGTTCATCATCTATGTTTATGTCTTATGATTATTAGTGTCTTAGTGTCTATGCCTTAAAGTTATAAATGTCCTATGAATCCATCACCTTTCTTAAATGAAAAATGTTCTTAATTGAAAAAGAGAAGAATTGCATGAATTTTGAATTTTATAACAGATTAATCATTTTGATGTGGTGGCAATACTTTGACTTCTGAATGTATGCTTGAACAGTGCATATGTCTTTTGAATTTGTTGTTCATGAATGTGGGATCTTGAAAGAATGATTTAAAAGGAGACATGTTACAGAGGATTTGAAAAATCATAAAAATGATTCTTGAAGCAAGAAAAAGCAGTGAATTCAAAAAAAAAAAAGATAGTACATGCGAAAAAAAAAGAAAAAGAAATAATAAAGTTTTCCAAGGCAAAAAGTGTGCTTAAGAACCCTGGACACCTCTAATTGGGGACTCTAGCAAAGCTGAGTCACAATCTGAAAAGGTTCACCCAGTTATGTGTCTGTGGCATGTATGTATCCGGTGGTAATACTGGAAGACAGAGTGCTTTGGGCCATAGCCAAGACTCATAAAGTAGCTATGTTCAAGAATCATCATACTTAACTAGGAGAATCAATAACACTATCTGGATTCTGAGTTCCTATAGAAGCCCATCATTCTGAATTTCAAAGGATAAAGTGAGATGCCAAAACTGTTCAGAGGCAAAAAGCTAAAAGCCCCGCTCATCTAATTAATACTGATCTTCATAGATGTTTTTGGAATTCATTGCATATTCTCTTCCTTTGATCTTATTTGATCTTCAGTTGCTTGGGGACAAGAACAATTTAAGTTTGGTGTTGTGATGAGCGGATAATTTATATGTTTTTTGGCATTGTTTTTAGTATGTTTTTAGTATGTTTTAGTTAGTTTTTATTATATTTTTATTAGTTTTTAGTTAAAATTCACTTTTCTAGACTTTACTATGAGTTTGTGTGTTTTCAGGTATTTTCTGGCTGAAATTGAGGGACCTGAGCAAAAATCTGATTCAGAGGCTGAAAAGGACTGCAGATGCTGTTGGATTCTGACCTCCCTGCACTCGAAGTAGATTTTTTGGAGCTACAGAAGCCCAATTGGCGCGCTCTCAACTGCGTTGGAAAGTAGACATTCTGAGCTTTCCAGAAATGTATAATAGTTTATACTTTGCCCGAGGTTTGATGGCCCAAACAGGCGTTCCAAGTCAGCTCAAGAATTCTGGTGTAAAACGCCGAAACTGGCACAAGAATGGGAGTTAAACGCCCAAACTGGCACAAAAGCTGGCGTTTAACTCCAAGAAGAGTCTCTACACGAAAATGCTTCAATGCTCAGCCCAAGCACACACCAAGTGGGCCCGGAAGTGGATCTTTATGTCATTTACTCATCTTTGTAAACCCTAAGCTACTAGTTTTCTACAAATAGGATTTTTTGCTATTGTATTAGACATCTTGGTAGCTATCTTTGAGTAGTTTTATGCTATCTTAGATCATGAGGGCTGGCCTCTTGGCCATGCCTAGACCTTGTTCTTATGTATTTTCAACGGTAGAGTTTCTACACACCATAGATTAAGGTGTGGAGCTCTGCTGTACCTCGAGTATTAATGCAATTACTATTGTTATTCTATTCAATTCAGCTTATTCTTGTTCTAAGATATCACTTGTTCCTCAACTTGATGAATGTGATGATCTGTGACACTCATCATCATTCTCACCTATGAACGTGTGCCTGAAAACCACCTCCGTTCTACCTTAGATTGAGTGGATATCTCTTGCATTCCTTAATCAGAATCTTCGTGGTATAAGCTAGAATTGATGACGGCATTCAAGAGAATCCGGAAGGTCTAAACCTTGTCTGTGGTATTCTGAGTAGGATTCAAGGATTGAATGACTGTGACGAGCTTCAAACTCGCGATTGTGGGGCGTTAGTGACAGACGCAAAAGAATCACTGGATTCTATTCCGACATGATCGAGAACCGACAGCTGAATAGCCGTGCTGTGACAAAGCGCGTTGAACATTTTCACTGAGAGGACGGGACTGTAGCCATTGACAGCGGTGATGCCCAACATACAGCTTGCCATGGAAAGGAGTAAGAAGGATTGGATGAAGATAGTAGGAAAGCAGAGAGACGGAAGGGACAAAACATCTCCATACGCTTATCTGAAATTCTCACCAATGAATTGCATAAGTATCTCTATCTTTATTTTATGCTTTATTCATAAATCATCTATAACCATTTGAATCTGCCTGACTGAGATTTACAAGATGACCATAGCTTGCTTCATACCAACTATCTCCGTGGGATCGACCCTTACTCGCGTAAGGTTTATTACTTAGACGACCCAGTGCACTTGCTGGTTAGTTGTGCGAAGTTGTGATAAAGAGTTGAGATTGTAATTGTGCGTACCATGTTGATGGTGCCATTGATAATCACAATTTCGTGCACCAATAACCTCACCCTGGCCATTCGCAAAATGGGGACTCGACCTTCTCGGTCCTTTCCCTCAAGGATCCGGGCAAGTCAAATTCCTCATCGTGGGGTAGACTATTTCACAAAATAGATCGAGGCGGAACCCCTAGCTAATGCCACTGCTTAAAGAAGTCGAAAATTCCTATATAGAAACATTGTCACAAGGTTTGGGGTTCATTACTCCATCACCACAGACAATGGCACTCAATTTACAGATGCATACTTCAGAAAATTGGTGGCCGATCTGAACATAAAACACCAATTCACATCCGTAGAAAACCCCCAGGCCAACGGACAAGCAGAAGCTGCTAATAAAGTCATATTAGCGGGTTTAAAACGGAGATTACATGATACAAAGGGAGCCTGGGCTGAAGAGCTCCCGCAAGTCTTATGGGCATATCGGACAACTCCACACTCCACCACAAAGGAATCACCTTTCCGACTAGCTTATGGAATAGAGGCAATGATCCTAGTGGAGGTCGAAGAAGGGTCACCCAGAATGATCCACTACAATGAAGAGGCCAACCCCCGACTTCAAAGGGAAGAACTCGACCTACTTCCAGAAATTCGAGAAAGAGCTCAGATCAGGGAAGAGGCATTAAAACGTCGAATGGCTTCAAGATACAATCAAAAGGTAGTGCCGCAAGGTTTTGCCAAGAACGACCTCGTACTAATCCGAAACGACATCGGAACAACTCGACCGGGAGAAGGAAAGCTAGCAGCCAACTGGAAAGGACCCTACCGAGTCAAAGAAGTACTCGGAAGAGGCTACTATAAGCTATCTGAACTTAAGGGGCGAGAACTCCCAAAGTCATGGCATGCCTGCGACTTAAGAAGGTACTACAGTTAGGAGGTAGTAAAGGATCTTAGGACGAGGTGCACTCTTCTTCCTTAAAAAGGTTTTTTAACGAGGCACCTAACCAAGATCCACGAAATACCTAACTTAGAGGGCGTCAAACTCCCATATGTATATATTTGCACGTTTTCTTTTTTGAATAAAGTTTTTTCAGATTTTCTACAAATCCTTTATCAAGACGTATTAATTTGAAACGCAAAATTTCATTGCCTGATTATAAAGCTACAGATCGGCAAAAGTGAAAATTAAATTCACTGCCTGTTCCGAGGGTTACCTGAAACTGTAGGTCGATCTCTAATGAGATCTTCTTGTGCTGGTCAGAGCCGACGTGTCCGGTAGGTGTGTAGCAACCGGAGCTGGTGTGTCTGACTTGTGGAACTGAGAATGCTGCTGATCCCTTGTCACCGAGGGGTGGGGGGTACCTGCAAGGGACTCCGATGCTTAAGTTAGCAAGGGTATTAAACAGGTATTGAGTAGTATCAGAGTATGAGTTATACCTGGGTGCTCCAGTGTATTTATAATGGTGAGATGTGACCTTCTTTAGATAAGAAACTTATCTTATCTTATCTTTTGTCGAGGTCAGCTTATCTTCCATGGAACCACCCTTATCTCTATAGGCTTGGGCTGCCCTTGGATCGGGATCGTATTCCTTGAGTTGGGCCCTTCTTTGGGCTTTCCTATCGATTTCGACCGAGGTCTTTGCGAAGAAGTCGGTCCGCTTGACCTAAAGAGGTCGGTCGCTTTGTCTGTAGAACATCTGATGTGCTATAAACTTGATAGCTACGATTTTAGGAAATTGCACAATCGGCAAAAATTCCTTCCGGCAAGTGCACCGGTTATCGTCAAGTAAAAACTCACAATAGAGTGAGGTCGAATCCCACAAGGATTGGTTGAGTGAGCAATTCGGATTAGAAGTGTGTTCTAGTTGAGCGGAATCAAGATTTAGATGAGAATCGCGGAATCTTAAATTGCATGAATTAAAGAGCGAGAAGCTAAATTGCTGAAATTAAAAGGGGATGGGGGTGATTGCATGAATTTAATTGCAGAATGTAAAGAGAAAGTGGTAGATCAGAAATGGGGAATTCATTGGGTTTCAGGAGATATTGAGATCTCCGAATCAAAACATTTTTATCCCTTCCTCAACCAATGCATTCATTGAATTTTGCTTGGCAATCTTATATGATTGGATCCCAATCCCTTGGCTCACCAATTCTCTCTAAAAACAAACAAATTCCCAATCCCTTGGTTTAAATGTTCATAAGAAGAGATGATGCTCGATCACTGATTATACCACACAGTTTCATGAACCACAATTTGGTAGGATTACATGTCACAATATCCATCCAAACCCCAATCCAATTCACTGTGAGAAAGCTTCTCTAGCATGAATCCTCCATTCCTTTCCCAAGGTTCCGAAGGATTCCAATTATGGATAGTTTCTTTCCCAAGACAACTAACCAATGGAATTAGATCGAGAAGCTTTCTAACAAAATTCAAGAGAAAAGATTGAAGAAGAAGATAAAAACTATTATTGATTCATTAAATTACAATAGAGCTCCCTAACCCAATGAAAGGGGTTTAGTGAGTCATAGCTCTGAATTCAATTACAAAAAAAGTATGAAAACTAGCAAAAATGATCCCAAGTAAAAAGTAAAAGTCCTTTCTAACTTAAATTCTATCCTATTTATACACTTTCTAAATTGAGCTTCTGTTGTGTTTCTTGGGCTTTGAGGCCTTTCCCTGATTTCCTTTTGCTTTGGGTTTATGATCCATAATCCTGATGAGGCTGCTGATCCAATTCTGTAACATTCATTGAGCCAACTTAGTGATAATCAAGTAATGACACATGACTCAACAAATTGAAATTCCAGACTCATCAATTCTTCAGGCCCAATCCCATAAACCATAATATTCAATTGGGTTTCATACCAGAGTATGTTTAAGTTAATGTTTGTGCTCAAATGCTAACTTAAACTGCAATATCTTTGGCCCAGAAACCCTTTCAAAAAGTGGCGTTTAAGTTGTAGTTTAAGCTTCAGTTTAAGGTTAAACTGAAGCTTAAACGTGGAAATGGAAGAAGGCAACCCTGGAGGGTAAATAGTCGAACACGTTTAAGCTTCAGTTTAAGGTTAAACTGAAGCTTAAACGTGGAAATGAAGATTGCAACCCTGGAGGGTAAATAGGGTCGAACACGTTTAAGCTTCCTTTATTGATTTTGTTGCTTCCTTGCCTAGCCTCTTCTTCCCTGAAATCATCCAAACAACTGCATCAAAGTCTTGCAAAATTTCATGAGAATTCTTCCATGCATAGCATTCAAGTAATATAACTAAAAACTCATGGAATTTGCATCAAAATCATACTGTTTGGATGGTTCATTGCTTTGTTATTCATTTAACCATTCTTGGTTACTTTAAGCTCAAGAAAGTGCATAAAACAACTAAAACTAACAGAAAAATTCTAGTGAAACTAGCCTAAGATGCCTTGGCATCACAACACCAAACTTAATACTTGCTTGTCCCTAAGCAAGTCCTGAGTTATTTGAGAAGAAAGTATGAAACAGAAAGCAATTACATTGGCTATATTAGCAAGCATTTGAAGTTCATCAGAAGGGTTTTATGCAGAAAGTTGCAGCATCACTTTTTCATTCTTATCAGGTAAGATTATCACTTTTTCATTGCATCCATCAAACACTGCTATGGCCTCTTGTTATTCTTATGTCCTTGGCACTTTTCCTTTCTTTGTTTTTCTTTTTCTTAGAGCTCCTTTGCTCCTTGTTTGCTCAGTGTCATGTGTTGCACAAGCCTTTGGCATTTTCTTTTTCTTATCAGTGCACTACACATATCCACTACAGGCATTTTAGTTCACATTTCTTCTTGAGACATTGGTGCCCAGCACCTCTTTGTGTGACTAAATGTTTTGTATTTAGGTTGCTCTTGATAATGGACTTTTGGTTGATAATCCCGGGTTAGTTAACCCAAGTTACCAAGTGTTGAAACACTCCTCAGAACCTATTCATCCAAGCATATCCTTAATACATAAACACCACAGGCATTTGTCTCAGAAGTTCAAACCATTGGTGCCTAGCTTATTTTCTCAATTTTTTTTCTTTTTGGTTGCCCTTTTTCAATGGCTTTTTCTTCTTCCTTTTCTTTCTTTTTCATGGCCAAAGACATTTATTCATCAAGATCCATAGACAGTATTCAAACTTCTACACAAAAATGATAATTCTACACTCAATTTCCAGTGATTTGACTAAACAATCAAGCATGCATACCACCACTTAATTCTACTTGATTTGTCACTAATTGAGCCAAGTTACTTTTGTTCAAACTTTTCTTTTATTTTTGGAAACAGAACAAGCATGGCAAGCATTTGTTTAAGAAGGTGAAGTTATATCCAAACATCTAGGCATTCACTTTATTCAAAGCAGTAAACAGACAAACATACTAAAAATTTCACATAAAACTTAAATGACTTAAAATGAAAGAAAGCTCATAAAGACAATTCACAAACTATTATTTGATTATTAAGGAACAAGACCACCTCTCATTTGTTGCTTGGTTCTTCATGATTCTTGGGGTCCTGCTTCTTCTTGCTTCTTGTCTCTTTTTGACCACTTGTACTTCCTTTGTCTTTTCTTATAAGCTTTGTCCAGAATCCAGCCTTTTTCATTGTTTCTTCCACTCCTTTCTCAAGGATCACTGCCTTGTTCATTTCTCCTTCTTTCCTCCCTTTGAAATACTCATCAAAAGCTGGGAATGCTGGGTCCATCTTGTGTAGATGTTCCCCTATGTAGTTAAGCTTGATTTGAGAACTGATGTTGTAATCAGCTTGAACTGCATATCTTGCATTCTGCAAAGTGGTGGCTTCCTTGATTGCCAAGATGTTGACATCTTGGTGTTGGCATATGTGGCTGAGGGATTCCTGTAATTGTAAATTTTGTTCCCTTTGCAGATCTAGGAATTTTGATTCAAAGTTCCTTTGCATGTCCATCATTTTTAGGTGAAAGTCCTCTTGCCTCTCCTGAGACCTCATGTATTGTTGAGACACCTTCTATGATTTCCTGCATTCTGCTCATATCCATGGGGTCTCTGGGAACGTGTTGCCTTCTTTATGGATTTCCTTGCTCTTCTTGCTCTTCTTCTTGCTCCTCTTCTGCTTGTTGCCCTTCTTCATTTCTTCTTTTTGTATGTCTTGGAGCAATTGGGCCAAGAGTCATTCTGTGCGCAGTTATGGCCATTCCAGGATGTAGCCAATTAGGTCTTGCATCTTCAAGTGGTACTTGGGCATCGATGCATAGTCTGATGATGGTGCTAGGGAAGTGGAGCCAGGAGTCAGGGTCACTTTTCTCACTAAACTCTTGTATCTGTTCAGCATTGAGTTTATGAATTTTGATCTCCCCTCCCATCATAATGCAATGTAGCAAGATGGCTCTTTTAGGGACTATTTCTGAAGAGTTTGCAGTGGGTAGGATGGATCTCCTAACTATTTCATACCACCCTTTAGCTTCAGGTGTTAGGTCTCCCCTTCTCAAGACTCTTGGAGCCCCTTTTGTTTTTCTCACCCATTCAGCTCTGATGGCACAAAGGTCTTCAGCAATAGTCAAATAGTCAGGTTCTCCTATCATCCTATCCTCATAACTTGCTTGGCTGAAACGTATGTTTTTCAGGCCAAGAGTTTTCATGATTGCCTTGGGGCTGAAGTCAACTTCCACCCCTCTCACATAGCTTTTGTATGTGGGTTCCACGGTTGGATCCTCTCTCACTGCATTTGCATAAAACTCCTTCACCAGGTTGATGTTGATTTTAGTGATTGGCTTAGTCAGGAGCTCCCACTTCCTCTTTTTGATCTTCTCCCAAACACTTGGGAACTCGTCCTTTTCAAGGTCAAAGGGAATCTCAGCTAGTATCCTTTTAGGTCTCATCCATTCGGCCTGAATCTCATGGAAAACTGATTTATATTTCCATGCATCAAATTCCCTTTCCTCCTCCATTGGCTGCTTGTCTTTTCTTCTTTTGTGACTAGATGAGGCTGCCATTGGTTCTTTAGTTTTGGCAAGTGACAAGCTAAAGTTGATAAGGTGAAGTAAGAAAGTGTTGTTAGAAGTGTGGTGAGGTTGTTTTCGGCAAGAGATAGTTATGCTATGATGAAAGAATATGTGCAAGAAGGAGATTTGGTGGTGTGGAACTCGTTCCCCAAGTGGTTCTTTATAGTGCATGCAAGTAAAAAATGGACGGCTAGGGTGATTTGTGAAGGATGGCTTGATGGTAAATATATGAATTAGGGAGGAGGACGAATTGCTTTTCACTTTCTTGGAAGTATTCTGGGTGCATTAAGTTGTACATGTAGCTATCTTTTCATGCAGAACTTCCTTTTCCCATGTGTTAGTTTCAAAGACTTGTGAACTCCCTTTTTGACCAAGACCGTACCTCCCTCCTTTGTCTTTTTCATCCATTCTTATCATTACTTTTGTACCTGCACAAACAAACAAATTTGCTATCATTTTTTTTCGGTCCATGTGAATAATGAATAGTACTTGCACATGTTTTTCATTCTTTTTGAATTGTAAATCAATGATTGACTTCATGAGCTTATAGCCGTGACCTTTGTATGTATGCACACTTATTACTGGACACCAAACTTAGTGTTTGGTAATGTCTCCTGATGACATGAAATCCATGTTGGTTGTCCTTAATGAATGTGCATAATTCTAATAAATCATAGTCACTTTGGCTCTTTGATCCTAAACAATTTTACTACCTAAAGTAATTGGAATCAAAGTATTAAAACATGCAAATGGTATACTTGTCATGAATTTCTAAATCCAGAGGAACTTCTTGCTTTTCATTAACTGTGTTCAAAGAGGAACACCAAACTTAATGTTTGGTTGTGCATCTTGAATGAAAGATTGAGTACAATTTTTGAATAAGATTTGGGGTGCCTTCAGGCACACCAAACTTAGAGACCAATTTTATTTTACATGCAATGTTTAGTGCACCTTATCAACAGTTGTCCTGAGGATTCAAGTTCATGCATAAGAAACCATGCTTTATTAGATGTAAAGCAAAACAATAAAGAGTAAGGATACTAAAACATGGGTTGCCTCCCATGAAGCGCTTCTTTAACGTCACTAGCTTGACGGTTGTCCCTTGTTAAGGTGGATTGTAGTGCTTGATGTCCTCTCCTCTCACCATGAAAACGTCCCCATTTGATTCCTTCATGATTTCCAAATGTTCCATAGAAAGAACTTTCCTGATTGTGAACACTTGAGGGAGCTGGGAAGGAATGGGTTTGAGGCCAGGTGGGATTGGCAGATAATGACTTGATATCACTTTATCTCCCGGAGAGAAACCTTCAGTGGGAATTTTCTTGTTTCTCCACCCTCTTGGCAATTTCTTTACAATTCTTCCCTCTCTCTTGAGGATTTCTTCATTGACCCTTATGCCAGGATGATCCTTCTGATCTATTTCTATTGATTCTTGTGGCTTTAACTCTTGCAATTCTTGTTTGCCTTCCAAGGATTGTTTCAGAGTTTCAGCTGCTGGATTGCTTTCCTCCAAACACAGATGGCTACTATCATCCTTAGGCTTTTCAGGTTCTGGTTCAGGCTCAGATGCAGGTTTGAAAACATGGAAAATGAGCTGTTCATCATGTATTCTCAAAATTAGCTCTCCTTGTTCTACATCTATGAGCGCTCTAGCAGTGGCTAGAAATGGCCTTCCTAGAATGATAGGGTGTAGGTAGCTTTCCTCCATGTCCAAAATGACAAAGTCTGTGGGGAAGAAATAATTTCCCACTTTCACCAGCACATTCTCAACTACCCCTTCAGCTTGCTTCTGAGTTTTGTCAACCAGTTGTATGATTACATCAGTGGATCTCACCTCATTCAGTTGTAACCTCTTCATAAGAGTCAGAGGCATCACATTTATGCTAGCTCCTAGATCACAGAATCCTCTGTCAATTTTTGTTTCCCCTATGATGCAGGGGATATGAAAACTTCCTGGGTCTGTTTTCTTAGAGACTATGTCCTTCTTGATGAGGGCACTGCATTCTTTGTTCATTATTACAGTTTGTCCTCCCTTCAAAACTCTTTTCTTGCTCAGCAATTCCTTCAAATACTTGATATGTGTAAGCATCTGCTGGAGAATCTCAAGAAAGGGAATATTGATATGGAGAGACTTAAATGTCTCTAAAAACCTTGAATATGTTTTCCCTTTTTCACCTCCTCCTAACCTCTGAGGAAATGGTGCCTTTGGTTGGTATGTTTCTAGCATGCCTTTATTTTGCAGTTCCTTGGCTTGCTCAGTTTCACTTTCCTGCTTAGCTTCTTCCACACCTTCCTTCAAGATTTCTGGCTCCTGTTCTGAGGGTCTGATTCCCTCTTCTTCTGAGACTTCCTTCAATATGGTGATGGCCTTGCATTCTTCCCATCTCACTCCCTTTTGTTCCCCTTTAGGATTCTTTTCTGTGTCACTAGGGAACACTGTAGTTGACTTGGGGGCCTGTTGAGATAGCTCTCCTACTTGAGACTCCATCCTCTTGAGTTTTTCACCATGGTTCCTTAAGGTAGATCTCACATCATCCCTAAAGCTTTTCAACTCACTTATGTCCTGACCCATGTTTGCAAGCATTCCTTCTATCCTGTTTAATTGATCTTGAAATTGTTGGTTCGGATTAGGTTGGGCAGGTTGATTATTTTGGCCATGATATGGTGGTTGGGAGTAAGTGTTTTGTATGGCTTGGTATGATCTTTGGTTGGAGTTTTGGTATGTGGAATTGTTATGTTGGTTGGGGTTGTAAGGTTTGTGGTTTTGTGGTTGGGTTTGCTGGTTTCCCCACCCAAAGTTTGGGTGGTTTTTCCAGCCTGGGTTGTAAGTGTTGGAATGTGGATCATATGGTTGCCTTTGTTGATTTCCCACATAGTTGGCCTCTTCCCAATCACCTCCTTCAGTGCTTACTTCCTCTTGATCTTGTGTGTGTATTGCAGCCACTTGCTTTGTTTCTAATTTCCTGGTGAGCTCTGCTAGTTGCTTGGCAAACACCTTGTTTTGGGCTAGAATTGTATCAACATGGTTCAGCTCCATGACTCCCTTAGTGTTGTGTCTCTCTGAAGCATAGTAGTACTCATTCTCAGCCACTGTCTCAATCACTTCAATGGCTTCTTCCACAGTCTTTTTCCTGTTCAATGAACCTTCTGATGAATGGTCTACAGCCTTCCTTGATTCATAAGAAAGTCCATCATAGAAAATATGCAATTGCACCCAGTCATGGAACATGTCTGGTGGGCATTTCCTTGTCAAATCCTTGAACCTCTCCCAAGCCTCGTAGAGAGTTTCACCATCTTGTTGTCTAAAAGTCTGAACCTCAGATCGAAGCCTATTGACCTTTTGTGGGGGGGGGGGGTAGAAACGTGCCAGAAACTTGCTTTCCACCTCATCCCAGGTTGTTAGGCTCCCCCTTGGGAATGATTCTAGCCATTTAGCTGCCTTGTCCCTAAGTGAAAATGGAAACAAGAGCAGTTTATAGGCATCTTCCTGTACTCCATTGGACTTCACAGTGTCGCAAATTCTCAGGAATTTTGTGAGATGTTGGTTTGGATCTTCATTAGCACTCCCACCAAATGAACAATGGTCCTCCACTAGTGATATTAGCTATTGTTTGAGTTCAAAATTGTTGGCCTGAATGGGTGGTTTCTGAATGCTGCTACCACAATTCCCAGAGGTTGGGTTTATGTATGAACCAAGAACCCTCCTCTCGGGAATGGCATTGTTTCCATCAGCTCTCTCATGGTTGTGAACTTCTCTATCCATGTTGAGATCTAGAGCTTCCTCAAAATTGTCCTCAGATTCTCCTTCAGATTCTTCTTCTCTCAGTACTCTCTTCCCTCTTGCTTCCCTTCTAAGTTTATGAAGGGTCCTCTCTGGTTCGGTATATGGAGGAGTTGATGTCTCTCCTCTCCTACCTGTCATACAAGAACACATCACAGGCAACAAACAAGTGAAATACTCTTGGTTAATGGAAGAGTATGGTTAGAGCAGTTGAGGAATTAATTCAAATAGTTAGTGGGTCAGTGAGTTAGTTGCTTGAATTTAAAGGCATAAAGAAAGAAAGCAAGTAACAGAGTGCAGAAATTAAAATTCACAAGTAACTTGAACTGAATTAACAAAACAAGAAAAATGCTCAATCTAGTTGACTTCCAATTTTGAGAATTGTCAATCGAAAACCAATCCCCGGCAACGGCGCCATAAACTTGATGTGCTATAAACTTGATAGCTACGATTTTAGGAAATTGCACAATCGGCAAAAATTCCTTCCGGCAAGTGCACCGGTTATCGTCAAGTAAAAACTCACAATAGAGTGAGGTCGAATCCCACAAGGATTGGTTGAGTGAGCAATTCGGATTAGAAGTGTGTTCTAGTTGAGCGGAATCAAGATTTAGATGAGAATTGCGGAATCTTAAATTGCATGAATTAAAGAGCGAGAAGCAAAATTGCTGAAATTAAAAGGGGATGGGGGTGATTGCATGAATTTAATTGCAGAATGTAAAGAGAAAGTGGTAGATCAGAAGTGGGGAATTCATTGGGTTTCAGGAGATATTGAGATCTCCGAATCAAAACATTTTTATCCCTTCCTCAACCAATGCATTCATTGAATTTTGCTTGGCAATCTTATATGATTGGATCCCAATCCCTTGGCTCACCAATTCTCTCTAAAAACAAACAAATTCCCAATCCCTTGGTTTAAATGTTCATAAGAAGAGATGATGCTCGATCACTGATTATACCACACAGTTTCATGAACCACAATTTGGTAGGATTACATGTCACAATATCCATCCAAACCCCAATCCAATTCACTGTGAGAAAGCTTCTCTAGCATGAATCCTCCATTCCTTTCCCAAGGTTCCGAAGGATTCCAATTATGGATAGTTTCTTTCCCAAGACAACTAACCAATGGAATTAGATCGAGAAGCTTTCTAACAAAATTCAAGAGAAAAGATTGAAGAAGAAGATAAAAACTATTATTGATTCATTAAATTACAATAGAGCTCCCTAACCCAATGAAAGGGGTTTAGTGAGTCATAGCTCTGAATTCAATTACAAAAAAAGTATGAAAACTAGCAAAAATGATCCCAAGTAAAAAGTAAAAGTCCTTTCTAACTTAAATTCTATCCTATTTATACACTTTCTAAATTGAGCTTCTGTTGTGTTTCTTGGGCTTTGAGGCCTTTCCCTGATTTTCTTTTGCTTTGGGTTTATGATCCATAATCCTGATGAGGCTGCTGATCCAATTCTGTAACATTCATTGAGCCAACTTAGTGATAATCAAGTAATGACACATGACTCAACAAATTGAAATTCCAGACTCATCAATTCTTCAGGCCCAATCCCATAAACCATAATATTCAATTGGGTTTCATACCAGAGTATGTTTAAGTTAATGTTTGTGCTCAAATGCTAACTTAAACTGCAATATCTTTGGCCCAGAAACCCTTTCAAAAAGTGGCGTTTAAGTTGTAGTTTAAGCTTCAGTTTAAGGTTAAACTGAAGCTTAAACGTGGAAATGGAAGAAGGCAACCCTGGAGGGTAAATAGTCGAAAACGTTTAAGCTTCAGTTTAAGGTTAAACTGAAGCTTAAACGTGGAAATGAAGATTGCAACCCTGGAGGGTAAATAGGGTCGAACACGTTTAAGCTTCCTTTATTGATTTTGTTGCTTCCTTGCCTAGCCTCTTCTTCCCTGAAATCATCCAAACAACTGCATCAAAGTCTTGCAAAATTTCATGAGAATTCTTCCATGCATAGCATTCAAGTAATATAACTAAAAACTCATGGAATTTGCATCAAAATCATACTGTTTGGATGGTTCATTGCTTTGTTATTCATTTAACCATTCTTGGTTACTTTAAGCTCAAGAAAGTGCATAAAACAACTAAAACTAACAGAAAAATGCTAGTGAAACTAGCCTAAGATGCCTTGGCATCAACATCCCGGGTCGGACAGCTCGACCGAGGGTATGAACAGTCCCCCTGCTTGAGCTCAGGTTTTTTTGTTGAGGTTGAGTCCTGGACTTCGGTCATTCTCTAATGAAGCCGAACTCAAGCATTTTGTCGATTCCTTTGTAGGAGCTTTTGAATGTAGAACGTTTTTCCTCTAAAAGCGCGCTCTTTTGTATCGGCGCTTTGGGAACGTGCGAGGGCTTAATGCCTTCATTAATTTTAACATTAATTGCCCCATTTCCCTTAGGCTCTTTATTTTGATTTTGAAAACCCAGAAACGGTTTCTCTCCTTCGCCCTTTTCGTAACTTCTTTTCTCCGCTCTCTTCGCTCTCTGTTTTTTGCTTGCGCTTCTGCTTTCTTGTGTTACGGCTTTCGTTTGGCAATTTTCTGGGCAGCTTTCATTTCTGCGCCTCCATATTTCTTTCTCGAAGCTTCTTTCATCTCCAGGTTAGTTCTATTTCGTGCTTTCTCTTTGTTTTTGTTTTTGTGATGAGGTTTTGATTTTGATCCTATTTTTAGAGAAAGTTTGGATCTTTCTGTTTCCATTGTGCCCTAGATTTGTTGAAATGTGCGTTCTGGGAGTTTCTCCATCTTCTGCATGATCCTTTTTGCTTTTGCTTGATGCTTTTAGGGTTTTGCATGTTCTTTGTTGTTTCTGTTCTGATACCGCTGTCCGTATCTGTTCCTCATTTTATTTGAAGGTTGCTTTTGTCTGATTCTGAAAAAGGTTGCATCTTTAATGGCCTCTGCTTGGCGTGTTTGATGTGGATGGTTTTTGCTGGTTTAGACTGTAAGGCAATGTTTTTGATGACGTTTTGTGTTTTGCTTTGATGGAAAAATGCTTGCTGTCTGAAGCCTTCTTTTCTTGTTTTGAGAGGTGCTGGGATGCGAGAAGTAGGTTTTTCCTAGAAACCTTGCTTTATTATTGCCTCCAAAGGATGCCCCAGGACTTTGGTTTGAGTCTTGGGGTTTTCCTTTTCTGTGTGTTCGCCTGTATCGTATTGAGTTGTTTTCTCCTTTGTCCGAGATGTTTTTAGTAACCCCATCTTCTTTTCTTACTTGTAGGATTAGTTGGCCTCATGTCTTCTCGAAATAACATTGTAGAGATGTCTTCCAGAGTTCTCGAGGGGATGTCCAATTGGCTGGACTCCCTTGTTTTGTTGTGTGTTTCTGTTGTGGATGCTGAATTTTGTACAGAGCTGAGGAAGCGCCATAGGATTTGTAGTAACAGTGCTCGTGAGGAGGATTATGAGCTTGTTGCTCCTGATTCTGATGAGAGAGTTTGTTTTCTGACTTCCATCGAGAGGGAGCGTCCCTTCTTCTATGCCTATGAATACTTCTTCAGTCAGTTGAACATTACTTTTCCTTTTACTGCTTTCGAGACTGACCTGTTGTGGTCGTGTAATATTGCCCCATCCCTGCTTCACCCAAATTCCTGGGGTTTTATTAAAATTTTTTAGCTTTTTTGCCGAGAATTAGATGTAACACCCTCTCAGACTCTTTTCCTTTATTTGTTTGTTTCCGTCAAGCCTAGCGGTTCTTCAAAAAAGAAAGCTTCCTGGGTTTCTTTCAGGTCCGCCTAGGGCCATAAAGTTTTTGCTATGTATGATGAGTCTTTTAAGGACTTTAAGAATTACTTCTTTAGGGTTCGTGCTGTCGAGGGGGCCCGCCCCTTTTTTCTTGATGAAAATGATGAGCCTTCTTTCCTTCTAGAGTGGCAGAGGGATGTGAGAGTGTCTCGCTATACCTGGGAGATGCTTGATGATGTTGAGCATGCCTTTGTTGTTGTTCTTGAGGATCTATGGGGGGCACCACCCCATCTTGATACAAAAAGGTTTTTGAATGACCCGTCCTTGGTTCGGACTGTTTTGGGTACTTGTCTGACTTGTTTCTACACTTGTTTCTTAATTTTTTCTTCCTATTATTGTGACTGTAACTCTTTGCTATGGCTGACTCTGTATTTGCAGAGATGTCAAAGAACAACGACTCCATGAAGGCTTTTAAAAAGGCAAAGAAGGCAACTGCTGCTCTGAACATCTCGGCCAAAGTGGCCGGAGAGGGATCTTCTCAGGTCCTAGCGAAGCCTCCTGTGCCGAGTTCTCCCGGGCCGAGGAAAGCAATTTTTACTCCTCGATTTCGTCAGGTCGATCCTCCACAGACTTCTGCCGTTGCTTCTGGTGTTCCTTCCTTAAAAAAGCAAAAAATATCCGAGCCCTTTAACTTGGATGCCCCAGATTTTGATGTTGTCGAGTTTGTTGACCAGCAAATTGCCCCCTATGGTGGGCTCTCCATGGACGATGTGTCTCTTCTTCAGCATCTGGATTTTATCACCAAAAGTAGTGTGAAAATGGCACATATGGGAGTGGCTATTTTCTGAACTGTTCAGGGGATCCCGATTCATGCCACAAAATCCTTCATGGAAGAGGCCAAATCAGAATTTGATCGGATCAAGGGTCTGAAGGATGAGTTGTAGGTGAAGTTGGCGAAGGTAGAAAAGGAACTGGAGGGTGAGAAGGCCAGCTCTATTGCTTTGGCTGCTTCTTTGAAGTTGGCGAGGACATGGCACTGAAGCACAAGGATAGCTATGTCTCAGCTTATAGGGAATTAATGCATCTCCGGGATGATTTGGAAACTGCTCGGGTTAATTATGCCAAGCTTCAGGGTCACCTTGTGGGCAGCGTAACTGCCGCCTCTGAGAACCTGATGGAGCAGTTCTGGATTGTTGCTCCTGATGCCGACTTGACTCTCGTTAGTCTTGATAACGTAGTAAAGGATGGCAAGATTGTCCCAGATGATCCCGATGATGATGTTGAACCTCCCCCAGTGCCTTCTATTAAGGTGTCGACCTCCTCGGTTCCTCTAGTTATGTCTGATCCGGATTGTTAGATTCTGAACCGGGATGATGGAACTGTAGATGCTGTGCCTATTCAGACTCGTCCTCCTTCTCCCCGTACTGATGCTGCCGGGAAGGCTCCCGATCTTTGCTGATCTTCTTTTTAAGTATTTGTGTAAATAGCCCGGTTTGTGGGCTTTTGAACTGTTTTATTGTTTTGTTTAACTGCTGACGCTTTTTAGTTGCCTGCCTGGCAACTTTTATTTTGAAAAACAAAAGTAGCTTTCTGAGGTAGATTTTGGTGGCCTCTTGAAGCTTTATTATACTATGCTTTTATTGCGCTTTAACATGGTATCTCTTTTGGTTTCTGAGAGTGTTGGAATCTTGCTGCTTGACCTCTTTGAATTGCTTTTGTACTTTATTGTTTGTAACTTGGATCCTTTGAGGTCGTGACTTGTATGGGTCCGACTTGTTTGTCGGTTTTCTCGCTTTTGCTTGTATTTTTAGCGCCCCATAACCGATTTCTTTGTGTTGGTCCCCTTCTGAGCTATTTTTGTAATCCTCTTTCTTGGACCTTTGTTAGGTCTCTTTTAGGGATTAATTTTATAACTTGTCTTGTAGGGGGCCGACTTTGTTAAGTCGATCTCTTCTAAGTTATTTTTGTAATCCTCTTTCTTGGACCTTTGTTAGGTCTCTTTCAGGGATTACTTTTATAACTTGTCTTGTATGAGACTGACTTCGTTAGGTCGATCTCTTCTAAGTTATTTTTGTAATCCTCTTTCTTGGACCTTTGTTAGGTCTCTTTTAGGGATTACTTTTATAACTTGTCTTGTAGGAGACCGACTTCGTTAGGTCGATCTCTTCTAAGTAATTTTTGTAATCCTCTTTCTTGGACCTTTGTTTGGTCTCTTTCAGGGATTACTTTTATAACTTGTCTTGTAGGAGACCGACTTCATTAGGTCGATCTCTTCTAAGTTATTTTTGTAATCCTCTTTCTTGGACCTTTGTTAGGTCTCTTTCAGTGATTACTTTTATAACTTGTCTTGTAGGAGACCGACTTCGTTAGGTCGATCTCTTCTAAGTAATTTTTGTAATCCTCTTTCTTGGACCTTTGTTAGGTCTCTTTCAGGGATTACTCTTATAACTTGTCTTGTAGGAGACCCACTTTGTTAGGTCAATCTCTTCTAAGTTATAGCAATTCCTCTTTAATAGGGTTGGCTAGACCTCTTTCCAGGGATTTGCTGATAACTTGGGTTGACTTGGTCTGACTTTTTAGTGTCGGCCAGTCTTTTTAAGTTATTATATAGCAATCCATAAGACCTCGTCAGGTTCTTTTTGGGATCACTTTGGATAACTTCTTGCATTATTTCTGTATTCATCTTTTCCGATTTGTAGATTGTGGTTTTTGTCCCGGTTTGATCGTCCTTTAGGTGAATCGTGTTTTCACCTTTGTCGGTCAATCATTCCTATTAAGATCGTACAGTGAATTTGTTCTTCACTTTCTGTCGATCCGTTGCTTTATAATCGGACGATGAATGCTTCAGATTAATGCATCTTGGGAACTTGTAGAATATCTGAAATGTATTTTATTCAAAGAAAGTGCAAATATATACATGCGGGAGTTTTTCGTACCCTTAAGTCGGATTAAATCTCAATCTTGACGCCTCATTAAAAAACCTTTTCAGAAAAAAAAATGCATCTTGTGATGAGATCTTTTACCTGTCCTAGCTATAGTACCTTCTTAGGTTACAGGCGTGCCATGATCTAGGGAGTTCTCGTCCCTCGAGTTTGGACAGTCTGTAGTAACCTTTCCCAAGTACTTCTGTGACTCGGTAGGGTCCTTTCCAGTTGGCTACCAGCTTTCCTTCTCCGGGTCGTGTTGTTCCAATATCATTTCGGATTAAGATGAGATCATTCTTAGCAAAACCTCTTGGCACTACCTTTTGATTATACCTGGCAGCCTTTTGCCGCTTTAGTGCTTCTTCTCTGATCCGAGCTCTTTTTGGATTTTCAGAAGTAGGTCGAGCTCTTCTCTTTGAAGTTGAGAGTTGGTTTGTTCATTGTAGTAGATTACTCAGGGAGACCCTTCCTCGACTTCTATTGGAATCATTGCCTCCACTCCGTATGCTAATCGAAATGGTGATTCGTTCGTAGTAGAATGAGGGGTTGTTCGATACGCCCATAGGACTTGTGGAAGTTCCTCGGCCCAAGCTCCCTTTGCTTCTTGCAGTCTCCGTTTCAGCCCGACCAATATGACTTTGTTGGCCGCTTCGGCTTGTCCATTGGCTTGGGGATGTTCGACGGAGGTGAACTGGTGTTTTATATTCAAGTCGGTCACTAGTTTTCTGAAGCCTGCATCTGTGAATTGGGTGCCATTATCTGTGGTGATGGAGTATGGGACCCCGAACCTTGTAATGATGTTCCTATATAGGAATTTCCGACTTCTTTGAGTAGTGGC
The DNA here is from genome assembly GCF_003086295.3 of Arachis hypogaea. Lineage (NCBI taxonomy): Eukaryota > Viridiplantae > Streptophyta > Magnoliopsida > Fabales > Fabaceae > Arachis > Arachis hypogaea. The sequence goes on from NC_092037.1 coordinate 59,089,031, forward strand.
GTTGGCTAGGGGTTCTGCCTCGATCCATTTTGTGAATTAGTCTACCCCTACTATGAGGAACTTGACTTGTCCTGATCCCTGGGGAAAGGGTCTGAGAAGATCGAGTCCCCACTTTGCAAATGGCCAGGGTGAGGTCACGCTGATGAGCTTTTCCGACGGGGTGATGTGAAAGTTGGCATGCTTCTGACATGGTGGACATGTCTTTACAAATTTGGTAGCTTCCTTTCGTAGAGTTGGCCAATAGAATCCCGCTCGGAGTACCTTTTTGGTGAGAGCTTGTGCTCTGAGATGATTGCCACAAATTCCGTTGTGTACTTCCTCCAAGACTTCGTTTGTATTGGAGGTCGATACGCATTTTAACAATGGTGCTGAGATCCCTCTTTTATATAGGGTGTTGTTTATGATAGTGTAGTACTATGCCTCCCTTTTTAACCTCTTTGCCTCCTTTACATCTGTAGGGAGCGCTTCTGTTTTGAGGTAGTTAATTATAGGGGTCATCCATCCTTGATCCCGACCTGTTATGGCTAGGACTTTTTCTTCTTCCGATATTGATGGGTTCTGTAGTATTTCTTGGATGAGGCTTCTATTGTTGCCCCTTGGTTTGGTGCTGGCTAGTTTTGAGAGTGCGTCAGCTCGGGCGTTTTGCTCGCGGGGTATGTGGCAGATCCTATATTCCCCGAGTTGTCCGAGCTGTTCCTTGGTTTTATCCAAATACTTTTTCATTGTAGGATCTTTGGCTTGGTAGCTCCCTGTTATTTGTGAGGTAACAACTTTGTGAATCGCTGTAGATGTTGAGTTTTTGAGCTCCAACTTCTCTAGCCAGCTTCAAACCAGCTAATAACGCTTCATATTCCGCTTGGTTGTTTGAGGCCGAGAATCCGAATTTGAGGGAAAGCTCAAGTTGGGTTCCTTGGTTGCTTTCGATTATCATACCTGCACCACTTCCGGTTTTATTCGAGGAGCCGTCCACGTATATATTCCACTCTATGGGGATCTCCGGGGTGTCTGTGAATTCTGCAATAAAGTGGCTAGGTATTGTGATTTAATGGCTGTCCGTGCCTCATATTGGAGGTCGAATTCGGACAACTCAATTGCCCACTGTAGGATTCTTCCTGCTAGATCTGTTTTCTGCAATATCCCCTTTATGGGCTGGTTGGTCCGAACCTTAATGGTATGCGCTTGGAAGTATGGGCGAAGTCGTCGGGATGTGAGTATGAGAGCATAGGCAAACTTCTCTATGTTCTGGTAGTTCAGCTCTAACCCCTGCAGTGCTTTGCTAATGAAGTAGACGGGTTGTTGCCCACCCTCGTCTTCTCTAATTAGTGCTGAGGCTATTGCCCGGCTTCCTACTACAAGGTACAATATGAGTGGTTCTCCTTCTCGTGGTTGAGATAGGATAGGTGGCCGCCCCAAGAATTCTTTGAAGTCTCAGAAGGCTTGCTCACATTCCGTTGTCCACTCGAAGTTCTTTCCCTTCCTTAAAGTAGCGTAGAAAAGAAGGGATCTTATTGCTGACCCTGCTAGGAATCTGGACAAGGCCGCCAATCTCCCATTGAGTTGTTGTACCTCTTTGATGCAGGTTGGGCTCTTCATGTTGAGTATGGCCTAGCATTTATCTGGATTTGCCTCGATTCCTCTTTATGTGAGCATAAAGCCCAAGAACTTACCTGCTTCCACGGCGAAGGTGCATTTAGCCGGGTTAAGTCACATGCCATGCTTCCGTATGGTGTCGAATACTTGAACCAAGTCAGACAGTAATGTTTCTTCACTTTGTGTCTTTATCAACATGTCATCCACGTAAACCTCCATGATTTTTCTGATGTGATCTGAGAAGACCTTATTCATTAGCCTCTGATAAGTAGCTCCCGCGTTCTTAAGGCCGAAAGGCATTACGATGTAACAATAGTTTGCTTTGGGTGTTAGAAACGAGGTTTTTTCTTGATCCGGTAGATACATTGGGATCTGGTTGTACCCCGAGTATCCATCCATAACTGAGAGATACTTATATCCCGATGAGGCATCTACTAGAGCGTCGATGATTGGGAGTGAATAAGGGTCTTTTGGGCAGGCTTTGTTGAGGTCGGTGTAGTCGGTGCACATTTGCCACTTCCCATTTGAATTTCTTACCAAGACAACATTTGCTAGCCATAGTGGGTACTTAACTTCTCTTATGAACCCTGCCTCTAGTAGTCCTTGCACCTGTTCTGCTACAGCCTGAGATTGTTCTGGCCCGAGTTTTCTTCGTCTTTATTGTACCGGCCGGGATCCCGGATAGACTGCCAACTTGTGGCTCATCAGTTCGGGATCTATGCCTAGCATGTCGGCAACTTTCCATGCGAAGAGATCAACATTTTCTCGTAGGAACTGTATGAGTGATTCCTTTGCATCTCCTTTCAGGATCGTGCCAATATTAGTTGTCTTATCCGAGGTGTCTCCAATATGAACTTTCTCTACTTCACCCTCGGGCTGTGGACGGAGTTCTTCTTGCTTCTGAACTCCACCAAGTTCGATTGTGTGGAACTCTCCTCCTTCGTCTCTGAGGTTTAGACTTTCGTTATAACAGCGACGCGCCATCTTTTGATCTGCTTTTATTGTAGCTATCCCTTCTGCAGTTGGGAATTTTATACATAGATGTGGAGTTGAAACTATTGCGCTGAGTTGGTTTAACGTTGTCCGACCTATTAAGGCATTGTAGGCTGCGCTTACATCGACCACGATGTAGTCTATCTTGAGTGTTCTGGATTGGTTTCCCTTTCCGAAGGTTGTATGTAGCGATACGTATCCCAGTGGTTGTACTGGGGTATCCCCAAGTCCGAACAGGCTGTTCGGATATGCTCTTAGCTCTTTTTCTTCTAAGCCGAGCTTGTCGAAGGCAGTTTTGAATAAGATATCGGCGAAGCTTCCTTGGTCAATTAACGTACGGTGGAGGTTGGCGTTTGCCAGTATGATAGTGATGACCATAGGGTCGTCATGTCCTGAGATGATTCCAGATGCGTCTTCTTTGGTAAACGTGATTGCTGGGATGTCTGGCACCTCATTCTTTCCTTCGACGTGGTATACTTCTTTGAGGTGTCGCTTGCGAGATGATTTGGAGATTCCTCCTCCCGCAAATCCGCCATGTATCACATGGACGTGTCTCTCCGGTGTGCGGGGTGATCGCTCAGACCGTCTGACATCTTCATCCCTTCTTCTTTTTCTTGGCTCTTCGTCCCGGTTGGCCAAAAATCGATCTAGTTTTCCTTCTCTTACTAGTTTTTCTATGACATTTTTCAAGTCGAAGCATTCGTTGGTGGAATGTCCTCGGGCTCGATGATACTCATAGTATTCGTTCCGATTTCCTCCTCCTCTTTTGCCTTTGAGTGGCCGAGCTGGGGATATTTTTTCTGTATGGCAGACTTCTTTGTAAACATCTACCAAGGATACCCTAAGAGGGGTGTAGTTATGATATTTTTTTATTTTCTCCCCGGAGCGATCTTCCTTTTTCTTGGATTCTTTATCTTTATCTCGACAAGTGGAATCGAACCTCGAGGCTTCCCCAAGTCGAGAATTCTCCTCCATGTTAATGTACTTCTGCGCCCGTTCTTGTACTTCGTCCAGGGATGCAGGGTACTTCTTTGATATAGATTGGCTAAACGGTCCTTCTCGTAGGCCATTTATAAGGCCCATAATGGCAGCTTCTGTTGGTAGACTTTGTATGTCCATGCATGTTTTGTTGAATCTTTCCATGTAGTTATGAAGACTCTCCCAATCTCCTTGCTTGATTCCTAGTAGGCTGGGTGCGTGTTTAGCCTTATCCTTTTGTATAGAAAATCTGGCCAGGAACTTTTTGGCCAGGTCGTCGAAGCTCGAGATGGATTTTGGAGGTAGGCTGTCGAACCATCTAATGGCTATCTTGGTAAGAGTTGTTGGAAAGGCTTTGCAGCAAACTGCATCCGAGGCGTCAGTGAGGTACATTCTACTTCTAAAATTGCTGAGATGATGGTTGGGGTCTGAAGTGCCGTCATACAGAGTCATATCCGGAAGTTTGAAGTCCTTTGGGATTTTAGTCTTCATAATTTCCCTGGTGAATGGATCTTGATCCTTGCGAGAGCTATCCTCTGGAGTGGATCGAGTAGCTTCAGTTTTGAGATCGGCTTCAAGTTTTAGAAGTTTATCTTCTAATTCTCGGCGTCGCCTTATCTCCCGATGCAGATCCTCTTCTTTTTTGCGTTTGATGTTGGGCTTCTTTCTCGAGTTGCTTTAATCGATCTTGAAGCGCCTCTATCACTCCTGGATTTGATGAATTTTTGTCCCCGTTGGGCTCCAGAGTATCTTTAAGTGTAACATCCGCGTTCTTGTGCGGCGTTCTATCTTCCAAACCTGAATTGTGGTCGTTGTCATGGTCGTCCGCCATGGTGATGGGATGACTTCCAGGTTCCCCGGCAATGACGCCAATGTTCCGAGGGTTACCTGAAACTGTAGGTCGATCTCTGATGAGATCTTCTTGTGCTGGTCGGAGTCAACGTGTCTGGCAGGTGTGTAGCAGTCGGAGCTGGTGTGTCCGACTTGTGTAACTGAGAATGCTGCTGATCCCTTGTCACCGAAGGGTGGGGGGTACCTGCAAGGGACTCCGATGCTTAAGTTAGCAAGGGTATTAAATAGGTATTGAGTAGTATCAGAGTATGAGTTATACCTAGGTGCTCCAGTGTATTTATAATGGTGAGATGTGACCTTCTTTAGATAAGATAAGTTAGTTATCTTATCTTATCTTATCTTTTGTCGATGTCAGCTTATCTTCCATGGAACCGTCCTTATCTCTATAGGCTTGGGCTGCCCTTGGATCGGGATCGTATTCCTTGAGTTGGACCCTTCTTTGGACTTTTCTGTCGATTTGGACCGAGTTCTTTGCGAAGAAGTCGGTCCGCTTGACCTAAAGAGGTCGGTCGCTTTGTCTGTAGAACATCCCGGGTCGGACAGCTCGACCCAGGGTATGAACACTGCCCGTTCATGATAAAGACTAACAAAGATGAAAACCAAATTCATCAAAGGTCGACCAGGCGGGGATCAAACCCAATTTCTATAGAATCGACAAAGATGAAAAGCGACAAAATAGATTAAATGCAAGAAGTTATCGAAACTGACCCATAGGAAAGGACGTGACGAGGTCTTAATAAAATATGGGTTGCTAAAAAATAACTTAAAAGACGAACCGACATGAAGAAGTCGGACCTGTCGACTGCAAATAAACCCAAGTTTTAAAAAGTAAATCCCTAGAAAGAGGTTTGGCCAGCCCTAAGAAAGAGGATTACTAGAAATAACTTAGAAAGGACCGACATAAAGAAGTCGGCCCAAAACCAAAAAGTTATAAAAAGTAATCCCTAAAAGAGACCTGACAACGGTCCAAGAAAGAGGATTACTAGAAATAACTTAGAAGGGACCAACGTAAAGAAGTCGGCCCCAAAACAAAAAAGATATAAAAGGTAATCCCTAAAAGAGACCTGACAAAGGTCCGAAAAGAGGATTCCCAGAAGATAACCGACACGATAAAATCGGTCAACATGAGTTGGACCCAAAAATCCACGACCTCAAGAGAAACAAGCGGAAAATACGAAAGCAATCAAAGGAGGTTAGACAACAAGGCTCCAACACTCCCAAGAACCTAAAAGGTGTCAGACAGGTGCAGACAGACATATCATTCAAAAAAAAGGTTATAATAACAGGACTTAAGAGGCCACCAGAAGTCAACCTCAAAGAGCCTGAAAAGCTACCTTTGCTTTTCCAAAAATAAAGTTGCTAACAAAGAAGCAACTAAAAAGTATCCAGCAGTTACCACAAACTACGAAATATAAAGTTCAAAGCCCACAAGCTAGGCTATACACAAAAACACTAAAGAAATAATCATTGAGGATCCAAAGATTTCTCAGCCGCATCAGCACGAGGTGAAGGAGGGCGAGTCTGAAGAGGCACCACATCCACCGTCCCCCATCATCCCAGTTCAAGATCTGACAATCAAGATCCGACTCGAGACGAATAACTGTAGGGGTTGAAGAAGTCGACACAACAGAGACCTTGGCGGAAGGCACAGGAGGAGGATCGACATCATCACCATCATCAGGGTCATCAGGGACAATTTTACCGTCCTTTACAATGTTGTCCAAACTGAAGAGAGAGAGGTCAAGATTGGGTGCAATAACTTGAACTTGATCCTTCAAATTCTCATAAGCAGCATTGACACTGCCCACAAGATGACCCTGGAGCTCGGCATAATTAGCTCGGGCAGACTCCAAATCCTCCCTGAGGCGCATCATCTCCCTATAGGTTGTGACATAGCTCTCCTTATGCTTCAACGCCGTATCTTCTGCCAACTTTGCAGAAGCCGCCAAGGCAATAGCTCTAGTTTTTTCACCTTTCAGCTCTTTCTCTAACTTGGTCTCCTTCACCTCAAGCTCCTCCTTTAAACCCTTAATCCGGTCGAACTCCAACTTAGCCTCCTCCATAAAGGCCTTCATAGCATGAATGGGAAGATCCTAGGCAATCCAATATAAAACAGCCCCATGTGTGCCATCTTTATGCTGCTTCGAGTAATAAAATTCAGATGGCAAAGAAGAGAAACATCATCAGTAGGCATGGTACCATAAGGACCAATTTTCTGGTCCACAAACTCGACAGCATCAAAATCAGGGGCATCAAGGTTAAAGGGCTCAGCTGTTTTCTGTTTTTTCGGAGGAGGAGCGCTGGTAGGAGAAGAGGTAGCAGCAGAAGGCTGTGGAGGATCAATCAAATGAACCCGAGGGGTAGGAATCATCCCCCTCGGTCCAGGAGAGCTCGGTACCGATGGTTTGGGCAAAACATGAGAATATCCTTCCCCAGCCACCTTGGCCGAGATGTTTAGGACCGCAGTTGCCTTCCTCGCCTTTTTAAAGGCCTTTATAGAATCATTGTTTTTAACCATCTCTGAAAAAACACAACAAAAACCCAGTCACAAATTGGAAGAAAAAAGAACAAGCTCGACAAAAATAAAACAAAACAAAACAAAGTCATCCACTACCCAGCTCATCTCGGAGAAGCGAGGGATCCCTTAAAAACCTTTTAGTGTCGAGATAAGGAGATTGTCCCCAGTTCTCCTCTAACACATTAACAAAAGCCTTCAATGGCGCCATCAACATGGTACGCACAATTGCAATCTCAACTCTTTATCACAACTTCGCACAACTAACCAGCAAGTGCACTGGGTCGTCCAAGTAATAAACCTTACGCGAGTAAGGGTCGATCCCACGGAGATTGTTGGTATGAAGCAAGCTATGGTCATCTTGTAAATCTCAGTCAGGCAGATTCAAATGGTTATGAATGATTTATGAATAAAGCATAAAATAAAGATAGAGATACTTATATAATTCATTGGTGAGAATTTCAGATAAGCGTATGGAGATGCTTTGTCCCTTCCGTCTCTCTGCTTTCCTACTGTCTTCATCCAATCCTTCTTACTCTTTTCCATGGCAAGCTGTATGTTGGGTATCACCGTTGTCAATAGCTACAGTCCCGTCCTCTCAGTGAAAATGTTCAACGCACTCTGTCACAGCACGGCTATTCAGCTGTCGGTTCTCGATCATGTCGGAATAGAATCCAGTGATTCTTTTGCGTCTGTCACTAATGCCCCACAATCGCGTGTTTGAAGCTCGTCACAGTCATTCAATCCTTGAATCCTACTCAGAATACCACAGACAAGGTTTAGACCTTCCGGATTCTCTTGAATGCCGCCATCAATTCTAGCTTATACCATGAAGATTCTGATTAAGGAATCCAAGAGATACCCACTCAATCTAAGGTAGAACGGAAGTGGTTGTCAGGCACACGTTCATAGGTGAGAATGATGATGAGTGTCACGGATCATCATATTCATCAAGTTGAGGAACAAGTGATATCTTAGAACAAGAATAAGCTAAATTGAATAGAAGAACAATAGTAATTGCATTAATACTCGAGGTACAGCAGAGCTCCACACCTTAATCTATGGTGTGTAGAAACTCCACCGTTGAAAATTCATAAGAACAAGGTCTAGGCATGGCTGAAAGGCCAGCCCCCATGATCTAAGATAGCATAAGACTACTCAAAGATAGCTACCAAGATGTCTAATACAATAGCAAAAGGTCCTATTTGTAGAGAACTAGTAGCTTAGGGTTTACAAAGATGAGTAAATGACATAAAAAATCCACTTCCGGGCCCAGTTGGTGTGTGCTTGGACTGAGCATTGAAGCATTTTCGTGTAGAGACTTTTCTTGGAGTTAAATGCCAGCTTTTGTGCCAGTTTGGGCGTTTAACTCCCATTCTTGTGCCAGTTCCGGTGTTTTACGCCAGAATTCTTGAGCTGACTTGAAACGCCTGTTTGGGCCATCAAATCTCGGACAAAGTATGAACTATTATACATTGCTGGAAAGCCAAGGATGTCTACTTTCCAACGCAGTTGAGAGCGCGCCAATTGGGCTTTTTTAGCTCCAGAAAATCCACTTCGAGTGCAGGGAGGTTAGAATCCAATAGCATCTGCAGTCCATTTCAGCCTCTGAATCTGATTTTTGCTCAGGTCCCTCAATTTCAGCCAGAAAATACCCGAAATCACATAAAATTACACAATCTCATAGTAAAGTCCATAAAAGTGAATTTTAACTAAAAACTAATAAAAATATAATAAAAACTAACTAAAACATACTAAAAACATACTAAAAACAATGCCAAAAAGCGTATAAATTATCCGCTCATCACAACACCAAACTTAAATTGTTGCTTGTCCCCAAGCAACTGAAGATCAAATAAGATAAAAAGAAGAGAATATGCAATGAATTCCAAAAACATCTATGAAGATCAGTATTAATTAGATGAGCGGGGCTTTTAGCTTTTTGCCTCTGAACAGTTTTGGCATCTCACTTTATCCTTTGAAATTCAGAATGATGGGCTTCTATAGGAACTCAGAATCTAGATAGTGTTATTGATTCTCCTAGTTAAGTATGATGATTCTTGAACATAGCTAATTTATGAGTCTTGGTTATGGCCCAAAGCACTCTGTCTTCCAGTATTACCACTGGATACATACATGCCACAGACACATAATAGGGTGAACCTTTTCAGATAGTGACTCAGCTTTGCTAGAGTCTTCAATTAGAGGTGTCCAGGGTTCTTAAGCACACTCTTTTTGCCTTGGACAACTTTATTATTTATTTTTCTTTTTTTTCTCTTTTTTTTGAATTCACTGCTTTTTCTTGCTTCAAGAATCATTTTTATGATTTTTCAAATCCTCAGTAACATGTCTCCTTTTTCATCATTCTTTCAAGAGCCAACATTCATGAACAACAAATTCATAAGACATATGCACTGTTCAAGCATACATTCAGAAGTCAAAGTATTGCCACCACATCAAAATAATTAATCTGCTATAAAATTCAAAATTCATGCAATTCTTCTCTTTTTCAATTAAGAACATTTTTTATTTAAGAAAGGTGATGGATTCATATGACATTCATAACTTTAAGGCATAGACACTAAGACACTAATTATCATAAGACACAAACATGGATAAACATAAGCATGAAAATTCGAAAAACAGGAAAATAAAGAACAAGGAAGTTAAAGAACGGGTCCACCTTAGTGATGGCGGCTTGTTCTTCCTCTTGAAGATCTTATGGAGTGCTTGAGCTCCTCAGTGTCTCTTCCTTGTCTTTGTTGCTCATCTCTCATGATTCTTTGATCTTCTCTAATTTCATGGAGGAGAATGGAATGTTCTTGGTGCTCCACCCTTAGTTGTCCCATGTTGGAACTCAATTCTCCTAGGGAGGTGTTGATTTGCTCCCAATAGTTTTGTGGAGGAAAGTGCATCCCTTGAGGCATCTCAGGGATTTCATGATGAGTGGGATCTCTTGTTTGCTCCATCCTCTTCTTAGTGATATCTATGAGGACTTGGTCCAACCTTTGATCAAAGTTGACCCTTTTTGAGTTTGAAAGGGACCTCGGAGATCACCTTCTTCATGGGCACAACTTCATAGAAGTGGTCTTGATGCACCCTTGAGATGAATCTCTCCATCTCCCATGACTCGGAGGTGGAAGCTTTTGCCTTCCCTTTCCTCTTTCTAGAGGTTTCTCTGGCCTTAGATGCCATAAATGGTTATGGAAAAACAAAAAGCAATGCTTTTACCACACCAAACTTAGAAGGTTTGCTCGTCCTCAAGCAAAAGAAGGAAGAAGAGAGTAAAAGAAGAAGAAATAGAGGAGATGGAGGTGGCTTTGTGGTTTGGCCAAGGGGGAGAAGTAGTGCTTAGGTTGTGTGAAAATGAAGGAGTGAAGATGGGTGTATATAGGAGTGGAGAGGGGGTGTAGGGTTCGGTCATGTATGGGTGGGTTTGGGAGGGAAAATGGTGAAGAGAATAGTAGAATTTGATAGGTGAGGGGTTTTTGGGGAAGAGGTGTTGAGGTAATTGGTGAATGGGTGAAGAAGAGAGAGAGTGGTGGGGTAGGTGGGGATCCTATGGGGTCCACAAATCCTGAGGTGTCAAGGAAATTCATCCCTGCACCAAGTGGCGAGCAAAAATGCTCCTTCTACCAATTCTAGCGTTAAACGCCGGGCTGGTGCCCATTTCTGGCGTTTAACGCCAGCTTCTTGCCCTTTCCTGGCATTTAACGCCAGTCTGGTGCCCCTTTCTGGCGTTAAATGCCCAGAATGGTGCCAGACTGGGCGTTAAACGCCCATTTGCTGCCCTTACTGGCGTTTAAACGCCAGCAAGTTTTTCCTCCAGAGTGTGCTGTTTTTCTTTCTGTTTTTCATGCTGTTTTTGCTTTTTCAATTGATTTTGTGACTTCCCATGATCATCAACCTACAGAAAACATAAAATAACAAAGGAAATATAGATAAATATAACATTGGGTTGCTTCCCAACAAGCACTTCTTTAATGTCAGTAGCTTGACGGTGGGCTCTCATGGAGCCTCACAGATACTCAGAGCAATGTTGGAACCTCCCAACACCAAACTTAGAGTTTAAATGTGGGGGTTCAACACCAAACTTAGAAGTTGGTTGAGGCCTCCCAACACCAAACTTAGAGATTGACTGTGGGGGCTCTGTTTGACTCTGTTTTGAGAGAAGCTCTTCTTGCTTCCTCTCCATGATTACAGAGGGATATCTTTGAGCCTTAAACACAAAGGATTCTTCATTCACTTGAATGATCAATTCTCCTCTGTCAACATCAATCACAGCCTTTGCTGTGGCTAGGAAGGATCTGCCAAGGATGATGGATTCATCCATGCACTTCCTAGTCTCTAGGACTATGAAATCAGCAGAGATGTAATGGTCTTCAACTTTTACCAGAACATCCTCTACAAGTCCATAAGCTTGTTTTCTTGAATTGTTTGCCATCTCTAGTGAAATTATTGCAGCTTATACCTCAAAGATCCCTAGCTTCTCCATTACAGAGAGAGGCATGAGGTTTATGCTTGACCCTAGGTCACACAGAGCCTTCTTGAAGGTCATGGTGCCTATTGTACAAGGTATTGAGAACTTTCCAGGGTCCTGTCTCTTTTGAGGTAGTTTCTGCCTAGACAAGTCAGCCAGTTCTTTGGTAAGCAAAGGGGGTTCATCCTCCCAAGTCTCATTACCAAATAACTTGTCATTTAGCTTTATGATTGCTCCAAGGTACTTAACAACTTGCTCTTCAGTGACATCTTCATCCTCTTCAAAGGAAGAATACTCATCAGAGCTCATGAATGGTAGAAGTAAATCCAATGGAATCTCTATGGTCTCAATGTGAGCCTCAGATTCCCATGGTTCCTCATTAGGGAAATCATTGGAGGCCAGTGGACATCCATTGAGGTCTTCCTCAGTGGTGCTCACTACCTCTTTCTCCTCTCCAAGTTCGGCCATGTTGATGGCCTTACACTCTCCTTTTGGATTCTCTTCTGTATTGCTTGGAAGAGTACTAGGAGGGAGTTCAGTAACTTTCTTACTCAGCTGACCCACTTGTGCCTCCAAGTTTCTAATGGAGGACCTTATTTCAGTCATGAAACTTTGAGTGGTTTTGATTAGATCAGAGACCATGGTTGCTAAGTCAGAGTGGCTCTGCTTAGAATCCTATGTCTGTTGCTGAGAAGATGATGGAAAAGGCTTGCCATTGCTAAACCTGTTTCTTCCACCATTATTGTTGTTGAAACCTTGTTGAGGTCTCTGTTGATCCTTCCATGAGAGATTTGGATGATTTCTCCATGAAGGATTATAGGTGTTTCCATAGGGTTCTCCCATGTGATTCACCTCTTCCATTGAAGGGTTCTCAGGATCATAAGCTTCTTCTTCAGATGAAGCATCCTTAGTACTTCCTGGTGCAGCTTGCATTCTAGACAGACTCTGAGAAATCATATTGACTTGCTGAGTCAATATTTTGTTATGAGCCAATATGGCATTCAGAGTATCAATCTCAAGAACTCCTTTCTTCTGACTCGTCCCATTGTTCACAGGATTCCTTTCAGAAGTGTACATGAATTGGTTATTTGCAACCATTTCAATGAGTTCCTGAGCTTCTGTAGGCGTCTTCTTCAGATGAAGAGATTCTCCAGTAGAGCTATCCAATGACATCTTGGACAGTTCAGACAGACCATCATAGAAGATACCTATGATGCTCCATTCAGAAAGTATGTCAGAGGGACATTTTCTGATCAATTGTTCGTATCTTTCCCAAGCTTCATAGAGGGATTCACCTTCCTTCTGTCTGAAGGTTTGGACTTCCACTCTAAGCTTACTCAATTTTTGAGGTGGAAAGAACTTTGCCAAGAAGGCATTGACTAAATTTTCCCAAGAGTTCAGGCTTTCTTTAGGTTGTGAGTCCAACCATATCCGAGCTCTGTCTCTTACAGCAAAAGGGAATAGCATAAGTCTGTAGACCTCAGGGTCAACCCCATTGGTCTTGACAGTGTCACAGATTTGCAAGAATTCAGCTAAAACTAATGAGGATCTTCGAATGGAAGTCCATGGAACTTGCAATTCTGTTGCATTAGAGAAACTAATTGAGGCTTAAGCTCAAAGTTGTTTGCTCCAATGGCAGGGATAGAGATGCGTCTCCCATAGAAGTCGGGAGTAGGTGCAGTAAAGTCACCCAGCACCTTCCTTGCATTGTTGGCATTGTTGTTGTTTTCGGCTGCCATGTCTTCTTCTTGTTTGAAGATTTCTGTTAGGTCCTCTACAGAGAGTTGTGCTTTAGCTTCTCTTAGCTTTCGCTTCAAGGTCCTTTCAGGTTCAGGGTCAGCCTCAACAAGAATGCTTTTGTCTTTGCTCCTGCTCATATGAAAGAGAAGAAAACAAGAAAATATGGAATCCTCTATGTCACAGCATAGAGATTCCTTGAGGTGTCAGAGGAAAAGAAAAATAGAAGGAAGAGGTAGAAGAATTCGAACTTAGAAAGATAGAGTTCGAATTGTGCATTGAGGAGGAGTGTTAGTCCATAGATAGAAGGATGTGAGAAGAGGGAAAGAAATTTTCGAAAATAAATTAAAAAGATTTTAAAAACATTTTGAAAAATTGAAGAATGATTTTCGAAAAATATGATTGGGATAGAAATAAAGTGATTTTTGAAAAAGATTTTGAAATTAGAAATCAAAAAGATATGATTGAAAACTATTTTGAAAAAAGATGTGATTAAAAAGATATGATTGAAAAATTATAGTTTTAAAAAGATATGATTGAAAAGATATGATTGAAAAACAATTTAAAAAGATTTGATTTTTAAAATTAATGACTTGGCTAACAAGAAAAGATATGATTCAAATATTAAACCTTTCTCAACAGAAAAGGCAACATACTTGAAATGTTGAATCAAATCATTAATTGTTAGCAAGTGTTTTTGAAAATGGAAAGAAATTGATTTTGAAAATATATTATTGAAAAGATATGATTTGAAAAAGATTTGATTTTGAAAAATTATGGAAACTTGAAAAAAAATTTGAATTAAAAACAAAATCTTCCCTCTTGTGCCATCCTGGCGTTAAACGCCCAAAATGGTATCCATTCTGGCGTTTAACACCCAAAATGCTACCCTTTTGGGCGTTAAACGCCCAGCCAGGTACCCTGGCTGGCGTTTAAACACCAGTTTTCCTTCTTCACTGGGCGTTTTGAATGCCCAGCTTTTTCTGTGTAGTTCTTCTGCTGAATGTTCTGAATCTTCAATTATCTGTATTATTGACTTGAAAAGACACAAATTAAAAATTTTTTGGATTTTTAATAATGAGGAATAATCAAAATGCAACTAAGATCAAATAAACAATGCATGTAAGACACCAAACTTAGAATGAGACACTAGACTCAAACAAGAAACATAAAATATTTTTGGTTTTTATGATTTTGTAATTTTTTTGGATTTTTCAAAAATTATATGGAAAAGAAGATAAAGAGATACAAAATTTTTAATAAGGATTCCAGGAATCATGCAACGTTAGTCTAAAGCTTCAGTCTAAAGAAATTAGACATGGCTAGCCAAGCTTCAGCAGGACATTGCATTCAAGAGCTAAATTGATGAAAATCAATCAGCTTTGGTGATGATGAAAACATCACCTTTAAACTCTAGAATTCATTCTTAAAAATTATGAAGAAAAGTACCTAATCTAAGCAACAAGATGAACCGTCAGTTGTCCAAACTCAAACAATCCCCGGCAACGGCGCCAAAAACTTGGTGTACGAAATTGTGATCATCAATGGTGCCATCAACATGGTACGCACAATTGCAATCTCAACTCTTTATCACAACTTTGCACAACTAACCAGCAAGTGCACTGGGTCGTCCAAGTAATAAACCTTACGCGAGTAAGGGTCGATCCCACGGAGATTGTTGGTATGAAGCAAGCTATGGTCATCTTGTAAATCTCAGTCAGGAAGATTCAAATGGTTATGAATGATTTATGAATAAAGCATAAAATAAAGATAGAGATACTTATGTAATTCATTGGTGAGAATTTCAGATAAGCGTATGGAGATGCTTTGTCCCTTCCGTCTCTCTGCTTTCCTACTATCTTCATCCAATCCTTCTTACTCCTTTCCATGGAAAGCTGTATGTTGGGCATCACCGTTGTCAATGGCTACAGTCCCGTCCTCTCAGTAAAAATGTTCAACGCGCTCTGTCACAGCACGGCTATTCAGCTGTTGGTTCTCGATCATGTCGGAATAGAATCCAGTGATTCTTTTGCGTCTGTCACTAACGCCCTACAATCGCGAGTTTGAAGCTCGTCACAGTCATTCAATCCTTGAATCCTTCTCAGAATACCATAGACAAGGTTTAGACCTTCCGGATTCTCTTGAATGCCACCATCAATTCTAGCTTATACCACGAAGATTCTGATTAAGGAATCCAAGAGATATCTACTCAATCTAAGGTAGAACGGAGGTGGTTGTCAGGCACACGTTCATAGGTAAGAATGATGATGAGTGTCACGGATCATCACATTCATGAAGTTGAGGAACAAATGATATCTTAGAACAAGAATAAGCTGAATTGAATAGAAGAACAATAGTAATTGCATTAATACTCGAGGTACAGCAGAGCTCCACACCTTAATCTATGGTGTGTAGAAACTCCACTGTTGAAAATACATAAGAACAAGGTCTAGGCATGGCCGAGAGGCCAGCCCCCATGATCTAAGATAGCATAAGACTACTCAAAGATAGCTACCAAGATGTCTAATACAATAGCAAAAGGTCCTATTTGTAGAGAACTAGTAGTAGCTTAGGGTTTACAAAGATGAGTAAATGACATAAAAAATCCACTTCCGGGCCCACTTGGTGTGTGCTTGGGCTGAGCATTGAAGCATTTTCGTGTAGAGACTTTTCTTGGAGTTAAACGCCAGCTTTTGTGCCAGTTTGGGCATTTAACTCCCATTCTTGTGCGAGTTCTGGCGTTTTACGCCAGAATTCTTGAGCTGACTTGGAACGCCTGTTTGGGCCATCAAATCTCGGGCAAAGTATGAACTATTATACATTGCTGGAAAGCCCAGGATGTCTACTTTCCAACGCAGTTGAGAGTGCACCAATTGGGCTTCTGTAGCTTCAGAAAAGCCACTTTGAGTGCAGGGAGGTCAGAATCCAACAGCATCTGCAGTCCTTTTCAGCCTCTGAATCAGATTTTTGCTCAGGTCCCTCAATTTCAACCAGAAAATACCTGAAATCACAGAAAAACACACAAACTCATAGTAAAGTCCAGAAAAGTGAATTTTAACTAAAAACTAATAAAATATAATAAAAACTAACTAAAACATACTAAAAACATACTAAAAACAATGCCAAAAAGCGTATAAATTATTCGCTCATCACAATGCATTTCTATTAATAATTTCTTAACCCGCCAATTTTTGTCACGTCAATTTTTGGTGTTGTTGTCGGGGAGTTGCAACAGTGTGCTAATTTATTGATTGGCATTTATTTAATTGCAATTTTTCTTTTTATTTTGTCACTATGAGCTGTACGTTTCTTTCGTTAAATGACGCATTCACTTCCTGATCCAAGCTTGCCAGTATTTGACCCTGAGATTGAAAGAACTCTTTCACGTATAAGGCAAGCTCGGCGTCGGCAAGTCCTCTCTGAGGACGAACCTGAAACGTCATTTAAGGAAGAAGCAAGCTCCCTCTCTACTGATCAATTTGATTTACGTGCAGGTGACATGGCAGCACCCAGGAGAGTCACTATCCAGGAGGAACGAGCCCCTGATTTTACACTCCAACCATTTCAGGCACACCACCCAAAAGTGGCTATGGATTTTGAAATAAAGTCCTCGCTACTCAACTTGATGCCCAAGTTTCATGGCTTACCAGCTCAAGAGCCTATCAAGCACCTTAGAGATTTTCAGACTGCTTGTTCTACTGTTAAGTGTAATGGCACTGATGAAATCTCCATTCTGTTGAAAGTCTTTCCATTTTCTCTTGAGGGAAAGGCAAGAGAGTGGTACTACGCTCAATCCGGAACAACTGTTTCCAACTGGAATACACTTAGAAGAGAATTTCTGGAGAAATTCTTTCCAGCTGAAGTTGCCGACAAGCTGAGGAAGGACATGTCTATGATCGTTCAAGATGAATCTGAGACCCTCTATGAATACTTGGAATGCTTCAATAATCTTCGAGAAGCATGTCCCCATCATATGATTGACAAGATAGTGTTGCTCGGACCACATTGGAGGGTGCCAGCAATGGGTCTATGAAAAAGTACAAGACTACGGAAGAAGCATGGCAATTGATCAGCGACTTAGCTAACTCTACCAGAAATCACAGACAGAAATAAGGTCGGTCAAGAGCTGTTGCAGAGGTATCCACTAGCAAAGAGACTGCTGCTATAGCTCAGAACTTATGTGAAATGACTAACTTGCTGAAGTAGATGCAGCTAAATCAACAACAACCACAGCAAGTTCAGCCTTCTCTACCACAGCACAACCAGCAGTTGGTTCCACAAAGGGTATGTGAAATATGTGCAGATTACAGTCATTACACTGATGAGTGTCCACAACTCCAACCAGAAGACCACACTGTAGCAGCCACTCATAACTTCTATGACCGCCCCAATCAAGGGTATAATCAAGGTGGCAGCTATAACCAAGGATGGCAGGATAACTCTAACCAAGGCTGGAGAGACAACTCTAACCAGGGTTGGAGGGAAAATCATAACAGAGGAGGCAGAGATAACAATCAAGGTTGTCAAACTCGCGAGTCTAGGTAAACTCGTGGAGCTGACCTAGACTCGACTCGTAGACTCGTACAAGTTTACCTGTTATAAATTTTTTATAAAAAAATATATATATCATGTATAATATATATATTTACTCAAATATAGGCATTCAAACTTAACAATTTTAACATCAAAACACATAATAAATTAACATAATACTACAATTATAACAAGTACTCTAGAGCACACATTCAAATCCTTCACAAATATACATCTAGTTCAACATAAAACACACAATCACACAATCAAAGCTTCATATAACACAACCGAAAAACAAAAGAAAATAACAAAGCAACAATTAAATGTTCTAATAAAGTAAAAGTCTAAAACTGAAATCCTCTAATATCTTCATCTTCTATGGCATCAACATCATCATCTTCACCATCTCCATCAGAAACATCATTTGTTTCAGACATTTTGTATTTTTGTCCCTAAATCAACAAATCAACAAACCAAATAATTAATTTAGCAAAGTTATGCAGAGTTTCAGATTTCAATAAACTAAACTAAGCTAAACTAAACTAAACTAACATTTCATATTTCCTAAATTCAGAAGTCAGATTTCAATAAACTAAACTAAACTAACATCTCAGATTTTATAAATTCAGATTTCAGCAATCAATAAACTAAACTAAACTAAACTAACATTTCAGATTTCCTAAATTCAAATTTCAGATTTCAATAAACTAAACTAAACTAAACTAAACTAACATTTCAAATTTTCAAAATTTAGATTTCAGTTTTCAATAAACTAAACTAAACTATCATATCAGAGTTTCGGTATTTCAGATATTCAGATTCATTAACAAAAAAACATCTAAGTAACTAACAGTCTAACTGTCCAAGTATCTAACACCAGAGCTTATTCAGTAATCCATATTTCATCATTCATTAACAAATATGTAACTATCATATATTCAAATTCATTAATCCATATTTCGTCATTCATCACACCAGAATTCAGACTAAAAAAATTTAAAAAGTTAATTTCAGAATCAAAATGGCAGAAATCATACCATTATAACAAAATTATTTAAATTTGTTCAACTACCAAAATTACAGATTAAACTCACATTAACAAGTAACAACTACCAAATGCATCAATTGATTCAATTCAGTAACAAATTTATTTTTAAACATACCTGAAGGCTGAGATGGCTGAATGAAGTAGGCTCAGCTGAGTAGCTGACACTGACATTGGTGCGTTGCTGTGTTGTGCTCCACGACTATCGACGGAACTGTGCTCCACAATGACCGACAGAAGCATGGCTGACACTGGTGTCGCTGTGTTGTATTGACTGATGTACTCCACGAATCCGCGTTCTTCGATTCAGAACATGGAGCGAGAGAGTGAGAGTGTGTCGAGCTGAATGAGAGAACAAGAGCGAGAGAACAGTGGTTTGGGGAACGGCGAATGACAGCGAGGGATCGGGGACAGACGGCGGCGAGGGATGGACTGTTGACGACGAAACGCGAAGAAGAGGAGAGATTGGAGAAGAGAAGAGAGTGAGTGCGAGCAAAGGGGGTTTAGGGTTAGCTGGGTTAGTGGGTTTCTCCCTTGCTGCCTTTCTTTTTTTTTTTTTGCCCAAAACTGGCCGTTTTGGCAAAAAACCCAACCAAAATCAAACTCGCTGACTCGTGAATAAACTCGCGAGTTTGACCGAGTTTATCCGAGTCTACCCAGAAACGTGTTTGTGTCCGAGTTAACTCGATTCCACTACCTAAATTCGTAAACTCGTACGAGTTTACGAGTTAACTCGCGAGTTTGACAACAATGATAACAATGGAAATCAGAGGTGGAATAACAATAACAACTTCAGGTAGCAGAATCAGAATCAGGCCTACAGAGCACCTCATCTAAGACAACCTCAAGCATCTCAGCAGCCTTCTCAGATCACTCATCCGTCTTCATCTCCTAATGATGAGTTACTACAATCTATTGATCGGAGACAATAGGCCATGGAAAACAACATTACTGCTACTCTGAATGGTCTGACTTCTACTCTGCAAGCCTTTGTCTCACAGATTAGATCAATGAACAACTCCAACAACCAGTCCTCAAGCTCTGGTGGACTCCCCTCTCAACCATTACCCAATCCAAAGGGTGGCATTAATGCCATCACTCTAAGGTCCAGAACCACATTGCAAGAGAGGAATCAGGAGGAGCCAAACCCAGCTGAACATGCCTCAGCTGAAAAGGTAGTGGAATTAGAAGATATTGAGGAAGAAAAGGATATACAGGACATGGCTGAGGAAGAAGAAGCCAAATCACAGGAAGAAGCACCAAAGGGCGCAGACACTGCAGAACACGCCACTCCTATTCCATTTCCACAACTTGCAAGGAAGCCCAAGAAGCAGTTGGAACCTGATCCCAAAATGGTAGAAATATTCAAAAAGGTTGAGGTAACTGTTCCCCTTTTTTATGTTATTCAACAGGTACCTAAATACGCAAAGTTTATAAGGATTTATACATACATAAAGACAAGATTGTTGAATTAGAAACTATTCCTTTAGGTAGTTCTATATCTGCTTTAATGGAAAATATACCTGAAAAATGTAGTGATCCAGGTCCATGCATGGTTAACTGTACCATTGGAGGTGTGATATTTTCTGACTGCATGTGTGATTTAGGAGCATGTGTTAGTATAATGCCTTTATCTGTATATGATGTTTTAAGGCTCCCTCCCTTAAAAAGGTCGGCAGCTCGTTTTGTGTTAGTAGATAAAAGTATTATTACAGTGGCTGAAGTTGCTGAAGATGTATTAGTGGGTATTAAAGGTCTCACTTTCCCCATTGATTTTTACATCCTGGAGATGCCCCAACATGACTCAGAGAAGCCATCATCAATCCTACTCAGGAGACCTTTCTTGAAGACCTCGAAGTTCAAATTAGATGCTTTTTCAGGAACATACTCTTTTGAAATAGACGGCCGAGTAGTCAGCTTCAATCTGAATGGAGTTATGAAGTACCCTCCAGAAGATCACTCTATCCTCCAGTGTGACATCATAGATGAAACCATAGCTGAAGTTCACCTGGAGGAATTTGAAGAGAAGTACATAGGACAAGGTCCAAGTGTGGGGACATTCTCAGAGGATAATGACAGTACTCTACCACTGCCACCAGCTCTAGATAATTCCGAGCTTGACCATGAATAGAAGTTAGAATTGAAACCCCTCCCTCCACAACTCAAATATGCTTACCTCGAGGACAAGCAGAAGTTTCCAGTTATCATTGCACGGAACCTCACTTCTGAACAAGAAAAGCAGTTACTTAGTGTGCTGAGGAGGCACAAGAAAGCAATTGGGTGGAGTTTGGCAGACATAGTAGGCATTAACCCTCAAGTTTGTGAGCACAGAATCTTTTTAGAAGAAGGAACAAGACCCGTTCGTCAACCCTAGAGAAGACTGAACCCTACTATCTTAGAGGTTGTCAAGAAGGAAGTGACCAGACTATTAGAGGCAAATATTATCTACCCCATCTGAGACAGTGAATGGGTGAGCCCAGTCCAAGTGGTACCCAAAAAGTCTGGAGTCACTACAATGAAGAATGAGCATGGAGAGCTCATAGCAACCAGAATACAGAATGCCTGGAGGGTCTGCATTGATTACCGGCGTCTCAACCAAGCCACTCGTAAGGATCACTACCCTCTTCCATTCATTGATCAAATGCTGGATCGCCTGTCAGGTAAATCACATTATTGCTTTTTAGATGGTTATACAGGATATTTCCAGATTCATATAGCTCCTGAGGATCAGGAAAAGACTACTTGTACCTGTCCTTTTGGGACTTATGCTTACAAGAGAATGCCCTTTGGCCTGTGAAATGCACCAGCTACTTTCCAAAGGTGCATGATGAGTCTTTTCTCTGATCTTATTGAGGACTGTATGGATGTTTTTGTGGATGATTTCAGCATTTATGGTGATTCTTTTAGCCTTTGCTTAGATAGTCTATCTAGAGTATTAGATAGATGTGTCAGTACAAATCTTGTATTAAATTTCGAAAAATGTCATTTTATGGTTGAACAAGGTATTGTACTAGGACATGTTGTGTCTAATACTGGCATTTCTGTAGATCCAGCAAAAGTGGATGTTATTTCCAGTTTGCCTTACCCTCCCTCTGTGAGGAAAGTCCGTTCGTACCTTGGACATGTAGGTTTTTACCGAAGATTCATTAAGGACTTTAGTAAGGTAGCACTTCCCCTATCCAGACTACTGCAGAAGGATATTGAATTCGAGTTCAGTGAGGATTGCAAAAGGCGTTTGATAAACTAAAAACCGCCCTGACTCAAGCTCCAATTGTGAGAGGACCGGACTGGAGCCAACCATTCGAAATCATGTGCGATGCTTCCAACCATGCAATAGGAGCAGCACTGGCTCAGCGTGAAGGTAAAGATCCTTTTGTTATTGCTTATGCGTCTAAAACTTTAGACGCCGCTCAGTCCAATTACACTACTACTGAGAAAGAGCTTCTTGCTATTGTTTTTGCTCTGGATAAATTCCGAGCCTATTTACTTGGTACGAAGGTAGTAGTGTACTCAGACCACGCAGCTCTAAAGTATTTATTAGCTAAAAAGGAATCCAAACCAAGGCTTATACGTTGGATACTGCTACTACAAGAATTTGATTTAAAAATAAAGGATAGGAGTGGTAACCAAAATCTAGTGGCAGACCACTTGAGTCTCCTTGAGCACATTAAAGATGACTCTACTCCTATAGCTGATAATTTTCCATTTGATAACCTACAAGCAGTATCTGAGGTAATCCCTTGGTATGCACCTGTAGCTAATTATCTAGTTAGCCGCACTTTGCCTCCAAACTTTACTAAGCATCAAAGAAACAAGCTGAAAAGCTAGTCTAAATATTATATATGGGATGACCCATATTTATGGAGATGTGGCATTGACCAGGTAATTAGAAGGTGTGTGCCTCAATCAAAATTCCAGTCCATTTTAGAGGCCTGTCACTCATCTGAGAGTGGAGGACATTTTAGCCCTCAAAGAACAGCTAGAAAAATCTTAGACTGTGGATTCAGGTGGCCACTCTTTTTAAAGACGCTGCTGAATTTTGTAAATCTTGTGCCCCATGCTAAAAGTTTGGTAATATATCCCAGAGGGATGAAATGCCTTAACAAATTATGCTTTTCTGTGAAATTTTTGATGTTTGGGGCATTGATTTCATGGGTCCATTTCCAAATTCTAATGGCCACCTCTATATACTGTTAGCTGTAGATTATGTTTCTAAATGGGTGGAAGCAATTCCTACCTATACTGATGATGCTAACACTGTTGTTTCCTTTGTGAGAAACCACATTATTTGTCGCTTTGGATCACCATGAGCAATCATGAGCAATCAAGGCACCCATTTCTGTAATAGGAGACTAACAGGATTACTGAAGAAGCGTGGGATCATTCATAAAGTTGCGACTGCCTACCATCCTCAGACTAATGGGCAAACTGAGGTGTCAAACAGAGAGATAAAGTGTATCTTGCAGAAGATAGTCAAACCTCATAGAAGAGACTGGAGCACCAGGCTACAGGATGCACTCTGGGCATACAGAACATCGTACAAGACACCCATTGGGATGAGCCCTTTCCGCTTAGTTTATGAAAAAGCTTGTCATCTTCCAGTTGAAGTAGAGAACAAAGCTTTTTGGGCAGTAAAGGAGTGCAACATGGGAATTGAGAAAGCCAGAGCTGAACGGAAGTTACAACTGCTAGAACTGGAAAACCTTCGCCTAGAAGCTTATGAGAACTCAAGACTATACAAGGAGAAGATGAAGGCCGTACATGATCAGCACATCAAGAGAAAAGAATTCCAACCTGGAGATTTAGTCCTTCTTTACAAATCTCGACTGAGGCTCATGCCAGGCAAGTTGAGATCCAGATGGGAAGGTCCATACAAGGTAGAGAAGGCAGAACCGTACGGAGTTTATCACCTAAGCCATCCTTCCAGCTCCGAACTTATCAAGGTCAATGGACATCATTTAAAGCTATACCATGGCGTGAAGATGAAGAAAAACAAGGAGCTCGAGATCTTCCTCTTGGAAGATCCCCACATAGCCGAAGACTGAGCTAGTGGAGCGTCCAACTTACGGACATTAAAGCAAAGTGCTAAGTGGGAGACAACCCACCATGGTATGATCATTCTTTTCTTTGTTTTTTATTTTCATATTCAATAACTCTTCTCTTTATTAGTGCATTTCGTGCATCTACATTGACATACCTTTATATAAAAAAAAGCGAGAAAAAGCACATCACGCGTCCTCGTCGCATGGGCATTGGAAATAAAAAAGGATTGAACAGAGAGTTACGCCGGAATGTGGCTGGAGGCGTGCCTTAGGCACAATTTGATCCACGCGACCACGTGGAAGACGCAACCGCATCAATTGCAATTTGGCCTCACCACGCATCCGCGTCACCCATGCGAACGCGTGGCCTTGCATTTCGACGTAACAAGGGTGAATGGCCGAAAGTTGTGCCGGAGCTGGACTGCACTTGTGCTAATCGCACAGGCCCTTTCACGCAAACGCATGCCCCACGCATCCGCACCATTTTCTTAAGATGGCCATCCATGCGATCGCGTCATCCACGCGACCGCGCCACCCAAAATTTTGCTAAACATAAATTAAACAGAGAGTTGTGCGAGCGTGCAGCTTCCCTCGCGCCACTAGTGCAAATCCTGTCACGCGTCCGCGTGACCAATGCATCTGCGTCATCTCACTTAAGGGCTTTCCACGCGACCGCGTGCCCCACGCGACCGCGTCATTTGCGCCGCCCAGCCCTTTCAAATCTGCTAGACTGTTTATCTTTTCTTTCCCCCAATCTTATTTCTCTTCTCCCCTCTTCCATCTTTCCCCCCTCTTTCTCTCTTTCACCCCCATCTCCCACACCCATTAACAAGGTTTTCTTTTCTTCTTCCCCCCTTACTTTTCTATTATTCTTCTTATTTTTATTTGTTTTCTTGTTTTCTTCTCTTTTCCTTTTACTTTCACTATCCATATTTTCTTCTCCTTCCTTTTCTTTTTTTTTCTTTTTTTCCTTCAATTGGTATTGAAATTTTATTTGGGTCATTATTTTTATATGTTACTTGTGAATTGTTTAGGACTTGTTTAACAATTATTAATAAAAGGGAATTACTTGCATGTTCCAAATTAATATTTCCCATACCTTATTTAACATGCATGTTATGTGTTTGTGAAAACGCCCATATGGCATTTTGCACTATTTTTAGTTTCTTTTAAATCTACTCCTTTATATGCCTGCTTTTCACAAAATCCCTTTTCTATTTTATTACTTCAATATAATTGTTAATACAAACAGATTTTTAGTTTGACAAACTTGGTAATCTAACTTGGACATTGAATGCTTGATCTATGCTACTCATGCCCTTTGCCAGCATGCCAATAAACACCTTGCATTCAATTTTCCTTACATGCACTTGCTATATTTCCATTGTTGAGTTGTCACATGCAGTCATGACCATGTGTTCACTTTATTATCCTTACATGTGCATTGATTCCCACCCTCCTTATTCTTTTACTTGCTATAATCCTTGTATGCTAATGACTTTCCTCGTCTCCTTTCAGGATGGCCACCAAGAAAGGAAAAGAGAAAGCTACTCCAAAATCCACAGCAAGGAAAGGAACAAAAAGAGCATTAGTGGCAGAGCCTTCTTCAACTGCAGTCAAGCCCTCAACAAAAAGAATTAAAAGGATCATAAAGGTTGATGAAAAGGAGAGAGCTTTCCCAGCAAAGGACACTGCACGATTTCTAAATCGCTACTGTGAGTAGATGTTTCCTATTCTGGCAGCTCGTAATTACAACAATGAATACCTTCTTATCCTTCCACCTCGTATTGCCGACTTTGTTAAGCCACAAATTGAACAAAGACAATGGGGTTTCCTACAGAGACAGCCACGGCAGGTCAATCTTTCTTGGGTAGTTGAGTTCTACTCCAACTTCCACCTGCCAACCCTGCAGTCTGTCTTTATACCTCAGAAGCAAGTCCCCATTACAGAAGAGGCCATTCAGCGAGCCTTAGATCTTCCCCCTGCTCCAGAAGGATTGGACACTTTTCAGAAAGCCGCCATCAAGCGCCAGGCGTACAACTTTGACTGGGACGCTGTTCTCAGAGTTATCGCTCAACCTGGTAGCAAATGGATCTTCGGATACAATCGTTCCCGTCCTAAGGGAATTTCGGCTTCCGCACTTACCTTAGAGGCTCACGTATGGGCACAGATTATGTCCCACTATGTCTTCCCGAGTACTCATGAGTCCTCCTTCACCGCAAACATGGCCGTTCTACTATGGTGCATCCTCACAGACCAGCCTCTAAATTTACCGAGACATATCCGGAATGCTATGGAACACGTGCAGATCGCGGGCAACCCACCTTTCCCCGCCTTGGTCTCTGATCTTATCTCAGTAGCCAGAGTCTCCTACAGAGCTGGAGACACCAAAGCCATACTTCCACGGGATGATCAGTACGTCCCCAACGGGAGATATCTCAGGCCACCACTTGTCACTACCAGCCAGTCCACAGAGGATGCTACAGTTCTTCCACCATCTACCAGTCAGTTGCTGCACCAAATACTGCAGTGGTTGGACCAACAAGAGAAGAAAGCAAAGCTCCGAGAGCGCCGCAACCACCGTCATTTTAAATACCTCAAGGAGCTACTCACAGGTAATCACAGACCTGACGACGACCCAGGCACTCCGGACTCCACTTTCTTCACCAGCACAGGGAGCCATGACGGTCCCGACTGTGGAGACACTGCCACCAGCCCACCACTGTTCCTGAAAGATGGCACCGAGGATGGTGCAACTCCTTAAGTGTGGGGAGGTCGATCAGTACCTGACTTCCGGAGGTAATTTTTCTTCCCTAAACACCAATAAATTAGGAAATTTAGTTTTAGAGTAATAGACTAATTGCATGCATGTTCTACTTGATTGAAAAGATAATAAGTTTCTTCTAAGACTCTATTTTTGGAACAAAAATTTCACTAATTTTAATTAATATTTTTATGTTAAATTTGCTTGAAGCTGTATTTGGAACATGATTTTTTGAGCTAAAGAACACACAACCTGTGAGATTTGAGCCTTATTGCATGGTTACATTATTTAACCATAATTGTTTTATTCTTGTGTGTTTACTTCTCTATGATTGTAATCTATATTTTACTCCATCCTATATGTCCAATGTTTAATATATTTATATGCTGCATATGACTGAGGCCATTAATTTAGCTCACTTATCCAAATTAAGCCTACTGATGAGCGGATAATTTATACGCTTTTTGGCATTGTTTTTATATAGTTTTTAGTAAGTTTGAGCTACTTTTAGGGATGTTTTCATTAGTTTTTATGTTAAATTCACATTTCTGGACTTTACTATGAGTTTGTGTGTTTTTCTGTGATTTCAGGTAAATTCTGGCTGAAATTGAGGGACTTGAGCAAAACTCTGAAGAAGGCTGACAAAAGGACTGCTGATGCTGTTGGAATCTGACCTCCCTGCACTCGAAATGGATTTTCTAGAGCTATGGAACTCCAAATGGCGCGATCTCAACGGCGTTGGAAAGTAGACATCCAGATCTTTCCAGAAATATATAATAGTCCATACTTTATTCGGAGATTGACGACGTAACTTGGCGTTGAACGCCAAGTACATGCTGCTGTCTGGAGTTAAACGCCAGAAAAACGTCATGATCCGGAGTTGAACGCCCAAAACACGTCATAACTCGGAGTTCAACTCCAAGAGAAGCCTCAGCTCGTGGATTAATCAAGCTCAGCCCAAGCATACACCAAGTGGGCCCCGGAAGTGGATTTATGCATCAATTACTTACTCATGTAAACCCTAGGAGCTAGTTTATTATAAATAGAACATTTATCTATTGTATTAGATATCTTTGATCACTTTAGGTCTTTGATCATTCGGTCTTGTGACCACATGGGGGCTGGCCATTCGGCCATGCCTGAACCTTTTACTTATGTATTTTCAACGGTGGAGTTTCTGCACACCATAGACTAAGGGTGTGGAGCTCTGCTGTACCTCAAGTATTAATGCAATTCTATTCTCTTTTATTCAAATCTCTCTTATTCTTATTCCAAGATATTCATTCGTACCCAAGAACATGATGAATGTGATGATTAAGTAACCCTCATTATCATTCTCACTTATGAACGCACGTGATTGACAACCACTTCCGTTCTACATGCAACAGAGCTTGAATGTGTATCTCTTAGATTCCCCAACAGAATCTTCGTGGTATAAGCTAGATAGATGGCGGCATTTATGAGGATCCGGAAAGTCTTACCTTGTCTGTGGTATTCCGAGTAGGATCCTGGGAATCCGGAAAGTCTAACCTTGTCTGTGGTATTCCGAGTAGGATTCCGGTAATGAATGACTGTGACGTACTTCAAACTTGCAAGTGCTGGGCGTTAGTGACAGACGCAAAAGAATCAAGGGATTCTATTCCAGTAGGAGCGGGAACCAACCAGTGATTAGCCGTGCTGTGACAGAGCGCGTGAGCGTAGTTTTCACTACGAGGATGGGATGTAGCCATCAACCATGGGTGATGCCTCCAGACGATTAGCCATGCGAGTGACAGCCGCATAGGATCATTTTCCCTAGAGGATTGAAAGTAGCCACCGCTGATGGTGAACCCCTATACACAGCTTGCCATGGAAAGGAGTAAGAAGGATTGAGTTGAAGTAGTGGGAGAGCAGGCGTCCTTGAGCCATACAGTATCTCCATTCGCTTATCTGAAATTCCCACCAATGAATCTGCATGAGTATTCTATCCCTTTTATTATTTATTTTCTTATTTCTATTTTCGAAAACCCATAAACCAATTTAATCTGCCTAACTGAGATTTACAAGGTGACCATAGCTTGCTTCATACCAACAATCTCTGTGGGATCGACCCTTACTCACGTAAGGTTTATTACTTGGACGACCCAGTACACTTGCTGGTTAGTTGAACGGAGTTGTGAATTCAACTGGTGCCATAATAATGATTTCATACAAGTACAAAAGAATATGGATCACAATTTCGTCCACCAAGTTTTTGGCGCCGTTGCCGGGAATTGTTCAAGTATGGACAACTGACGGTTCATCTTGTTGCTCAGATTAGGTAATTTTCTTTTCAAAAATCTTTTTCAAAATTTTTCTTTTCTTTTTTGTTTTTCCAAAAATGTTTTTCGAAAAAAAATATTAAAATAAAAAATACAAAAAAATTAGAAAATCATAAAAATCAAAAATATTTTGTGTTCTTGTTTGAGTCTTGTGTTAATTTTTAAGTTTGGTGTCAATTGCATGCTTTTAAAATTTTTCTTGCATTTTTTCGAAAATTCCATGCATTCATAGTGTTCTTCATGATCTTCAAGTTGTTCTTGACAAGTCTTCTTGTTTGATCTTGATGATTTCTTGTTTTGTGTCTTTTCTTGTTTTTCATGAGCATCTTTGCATTCATATTTTTCATGCATTAAAGATTTCTAAGTTTGGTGTCTTGCATGTTTTCTTTGCATCGAAAATTTTTCAAAATTATGTTCTTGATGTTCATCATGATCTTCAAAGTGTTCTTGGTGTTCATCTTGACATTCATAGCATTCTTGCATGCATTCATTGTTTTGATCTAAAAAATTTCATGCATTGAGTATTTTTGTTGTTTTTCTCTCTCATCAATAAAAAAATTCAAAAATCAAAAAAAAAATAAATATCTTTTCCTTATTTTCCTCCAAATTTTCGAAATTTTGGGTTGACTTGGTCAAAAATTTTAAAAATTAGTTGTTTCTTACAAGTCAAGTCAAAATTTCAATTTTAAAAATCTTATCTTTTCAAAATCTTTTTCAAAAATCATATCTTTTTCATTTTTTTATTATTTTTGAAAATTTTAAAAATTAATTTTCAAAAATCTTTTTCTTATCTCTTATATCTAATTTTTGAAAATTAGCTAACAATTAATGTGATTGGTTCAAAAATTTGAAGTTTGTTACTTTCTTGTTAAGAAAGGTTCAATCTTTAAGTTCTAGAATCTTATCTTTCAGTTTCTTGTTAGTTAAGTAATTTTTAAAAATTAAATCTTTTTCAAAATATCTTTTTCTTAAAACTTTTATTTTATCTTTTATCTTATCTTTTTCAAAAATTTTATCTTTTTCAAAATTTGATTTCAAAATATCTTATCTAACTTCTTATCTTCTTATCTTTTTCAAAATTTGATTTCAAATCTTTTTCAATCAACTAACTAACTTTTTGTTTGTTTCTTATCTTTTTCAAAACCACCTAACTACTTTTCCCTCTCTAATTTTCGAAAATACCTCTCCCCTTTTCAAAAATTCTTTTTAATTAATTAATTGTTTCATGTTTTAAATCTTAATTACATTTTATTTCTAATTTTCGAAAATTACTAACCTCTTTTTCAAAATTATTTTCGAAATTTCCCTTCTCTTTTCTTCTTCTATTTAATTATTTAATTACTAACACTTCTCTTCACCTCTCTTCATCCAAAAATCCGAATCTCCATCTCCATTCTTCTATCCCCTTTCTTCTTCTACTAACATAAAGGAATCTCTATACTGTGACATAGAGGATTCCTCTTTCTTTTCTTGTTTTCTTCTCTTTCATATGAGCAGGAACAGGGAAAAAGGCACTCTTGTTGAAATTGATCCAGAACCTGAAAGGACTCTGAAGAGAAAATTAAGAGAAGCTAAATTACAACAATCCAGAAATAACCTTTCAGAAATTTTCGAACAAGAGAAGGAGATGGCAGCCGAAAATAATAATAATAATGCAAGGAGAATGCTTGGTGACTTCACAAAGCCAACGTCCAAGTTTGATGGAAGAAGCATCTCCATTCCTGCCATTGGAGCCAATAACTTTGAGCTTAAGCCTCAACTAGTTGCATTAATGCAACAAAACTGCAAGTTTTATGGACTTCCATCTGAAGATCCTTATCAGTTTTTAACTGAGTTCTTGCAGATCTGTGAGACTGTAAAGACAAATGGAGTTGATCCTGAAGTCTACAGACTCATGCTTTTCCCTTTTGCTGTAAGAGACAGAGCTAGAATATGGTTGGATTCACAACCTAAGGATAGCCTGGACTCCTGGGATAAGCTGGTCACTACCTTCTTGGATAAATTCTTTCCTCCTCAAAAGCTGAGCAAGCTGAGAGTGGATGTTCAAACCTTCAAACAAAAAGATGGTGAATCCCTCTATGAAGCTTGGAAAAGATACAAGCAGCTGACCAAAAGATGTCCATCTGACATGTTTTCAGAATGGACCCTATTAGATATATTCTATTATGGTCTATCTGAATTTTCGAAAATGTCATTGGACCATTCTGCAGGTGGATCTATTCACCTGAAGAAAACGCCTGAAGAGGCTCAAGAACTCATTGACATGGTTGCAAATAACCAATTCATGTATACCTCTGAGAGGAATTCCGTGAATAATGGGATACCTCAGAAGAAAGGAGTTCTTGAAATTGATGCTCTGAATGCCATATTGGCTCAGAACAAAGTGTTGACTCAACAGGTCAACATGATCTCTCAAAATCTGAATGGATTGCAACATGCATCCAACAGTACTAGAGAGGCAGCTTCTGAAGAAGCTTATGATCCTGAGAACCCTGCCATGGCAGAGGTTAATTACATGGGTGAACCTTATGGAAACACCTATAACCCATCATGGAGAAATCATCCAAATTTCTCCTGGAAGGATCAACAAAAGCCCCAACAAGGCTTTAACAATTGTGGACGCAATAGGCTGAGTAATAGTAAGCCATATCCATCATCTTCTCAGCAACAGACAGAGAATTCAGAACACAACACTTCTAATTTAGCCAATATTGTCTCTGATCTGTCAAAGGCCACTTTCAGTTTCATGAATGAAACAAGATCCTCCATTAGAAATTTGGAGGCACAAGTGGGCCAGCTGAGTAAGAAAGTCATTGAAACTCCTCCCAGTATTCTCCCAAGCAATACAGAAGAGAATCCAAAAGGAGAGTGCAAGGCCATTGATTTAGTCAAAGTGGCTGAATGCACTAGGGAGGAGGAGGACGAAAATCCTAGTGAGGAAGACCTCTTGGGACGTCCTTCAAGCAAGAAGGAGTTTCCTATTAAGGATCCAGAGGAATCTGAGGCTCATATAGAGACCATAGAGATTCCATTAAATCTCCTTCTGCCATTCATGAGCTCTGAAGACTATTCTTCCTCTGAAGAGGATGAAGATGTGACTGGAGAGCAAGTTGCTCAATATTTAGGAGCTATCATGAAACTGAATGCCAAGTTGTTTGGTAATGAGACTTGGGAAAGTGAACCTCCCTTGCTCATTAATGAACTAGATACTTGGATTCAGAAAACTCTACCTCAAAAGAAACAAGATCCTGGCAAGTTCTTACTACCTTGTACCATTGGCACCATGAGCTTTGAAAAAGCTCTATGTGATCTGGGGTCAGGGATAAATCTTATGCCACTCTCTGTAATGGAGAAGCTGGGGATCATTGAGGTACAACCTGCCTTGTTCTCATTACAATTAGTAGACAAGTCAGTGAGACAAACTTATGGAATAGTAGAGGACGTGCTAGTAAAGGTTGAAGGCCTTTACATCCCTGCTGATTTCATAATCCTAGACACTAGGAAGGAAGAGGATGATTGCATCATCCTTGGAAGACCCTTCCTAGCCACAGCAGGAGCTGTGATAGATGTCAACAGAGGTGAATTAGTCCTTCAATTGAATGGGGACTACCTTGTGTTTAAGGCACATGGCCATCCCTCTGTGACAAAAGAGAGTAAGCATGAAGAGCTACTCTCAGTTCATGAGTCAAGAAGAGCCCACACAGTCAAACTCTAGGTTTGGTGTTGTGAAGCCACAACCAAACTCTAAGTTTGGTGTTAAGACCCCATATCCAAACTCTAAGTTTGGTGTTGGGACTACACACTAAAATTGACCTGATCACCTTGTGGCTCCATGAGAGCCACTGTCAAGCTATTGACATTAAAGAAGCGCTTGTTGGGAGGCAACCCAATTTTATTTATCTAATTTTTGTTTTATTGTTATTTTGTGTTTTATTAGGTACATGATCATGAGGAGTTACGAAAAAAATAAAAAAAAATTAAAAAAACAGAGTCAAAAACAGAAGAAAAAAAAATTTTCTTCACCCTGGAGGACGCACGAGCTGGCGTTCAACGCCAGTAAGGTGCATCTGGCCGGCGTTCAACGCCAGAACAGAGCACCATTCTGGCGCTGAACGCCAGAAACAAGCAACATCCTGGCGCTGAACGCCAGGAATGTGCCAAGAGAGGAAAAACTGGCGCTGAACGCCAGTAACAAGCATGAAACTAGCGTTCAACGCCAGAAACATGCTTTACATGGGCGTTGAACGCCCAGAACGTGCACCAATGGGCGTTTAAACGCCAGAATGGTGTGCCAAGGCAATTTACATGCCTATTTGGTGCAGGGATGGAATTCCTTGACACCTCAGGACCTGTGGACCCCACAGGATCATCTCAGGATCTGTGGACCTCACAGGATCCCCACCTACCTCGCCCTCTCTCTTTCCATTCATGGTCATCCCTTCTATTTTTCATTCACCACCTACATCTATCCACTCTTCCCCATACACCCCACCTACCTTTACAATTCAACTTCTCTTTCCCACCCAATCCCACCCATATAGCCGAATCCATCTCCCCTCACTCACCTCTATTTTCTTCTTCTTCTTCTTCCTCTCTTCTTTCTTCTCTTGCTCGAGGGCGAGCAATATTTTAAGTTTGGTGTGGTAAAAGCATAGCTTTTTTGCTTTTCCATTACCATTAATGGCACCTAAGGCCAGAGAAACCTCAAAGGGAAGACAAAAGCTTCCACCTCTGAGTCTTGGGAGATGGAAAGACTATAAGCCGTCATAGCTCAGTGGTAGAACATGTGGCTACAAATCAAGAGATCCCTGAGATACCTCAGGGAATAAGTTATCCTCCACACAAATATTGGAAGCAACTAAGGGTAGAAACACCAAAATTACTAGGAATCATTCAACAGAAGCAAGGAATAGACATAGAGGAGCTCAAAAAGCACCATTGGACCTTCAAGAAGGCGCCACCCTCACTCAGGTGGATTCATTCCTTGTTCTTTATTTCTTTCTGTTTTCGGTTTTTGATGTTGTGTTTATCTATGTTTTGTGTCTCTACTTCATGATCATTAGTATGTAACCATGCCTTAAAGCTATGAATAAAATCCATTAATTCTTCACCTCTCTTAAATGAAAAATGTTCTAATTCAAAAGAACAAGAAGTACATGAATTTCGAATTTATCCTTGAATTTAATTTAATTATATTGATGTGGTGGCAATACTTTTTGTTTTCTGAATGAATGCTTGAACAGTGCATATTTTTGATCTTGTTGTTTATGAGTGTTAAAATTGTTGGCTCTTGAAAGAATGATGAACAAAGAGAAATGTTATTGATGATTTGAAAAAAATCATGAAATTGATTCTTGAAGCAAGAAAAAGCAGTGAAAAAGGAAGCTTGCGAAAAAAAAAATGGCGAAAAAAAATATAGAAAGAAAAAGAAGGAGCAGTAGAAAAAGCCAATAGCCCTTAAAACCAAAAGGCAAGGGTAAAAAGGATCCAAGGCTTTGAGCATCAATGGATAGGAGGGCCCAAGGAAATTAAATCCAGGCCTAAGCAGCTAAATCAAGCTGTCCCTAACCATGTGCTTGTGTCATGAAGGTCCAAGTGAAAAGCTTGAGACTGAGTGGTTAAAGTCGTGATCCAAAGCAAAAGAGTGTGCTTAAGAGCTCTGGACACCACTAACTGGGGACTCTAGCAAAGCTGAGTCACAATCTGAAAAGGTTCACCCAGTCATGTGTCTGTGGCATTTGTGTATCCGGTGGTAATACTGGAAAACAAAGTGCTTAGGGCCACGGCCAAGACTCATAAGTAGCTGTGTTCAAGAATCAACATGCTTAACTAGGAGAGTCAATAACACTATCCGAAATTCTAAGTTCCTAGAGACGCCAATCACTCTAAACTACAAAGGAGAAAGTGAGATGCCAAAACTGTTCAGAAGCAAAAAGCTACAAGTCCCGCTCATCTAATTAAATTAATATTCATTGATATTCTGAGATTTATAGTATATTCTATTCTTTTATCCTATTTGATTTTCAGTTGCTTGGGGACAAGCAACAATTTAAATTTGGTGTTGTGATGAGCGGATAATTTATACGCTTTTTGGCATTGTTTTTATATAGTTTTTAGTAAGTTTGAGCTACTTTTAGGGATGTTTTCATTAGTTTTTATGTTAAATTCACATTTCTGGACTTTACTATGAGTTTGTGTGTTTTTCTGTGATTTCAGGTAAATTCTGGCTGAAATTGAGGGACTTGAGCAAAACTCTGAAGAAGGCTGACAAAAGGACTGCTGATGTTGTTGGAATCTGACCTCCCTGCACTCGAAATGGATTTTCTGGAGCTACAGAACTCCAAATGGCGCGCTCTCAATGGCGTTGGAAAGTAGACATCCAGATCTTTCCAGCAATATATAATAGTCCATACTTTATTCGGATATTGACGACGTAACTTGGCGTTGAACGCCAAGTACATGCTGCTGTCTGGAGTTAAACGCCAGAAAAACGTCATGATCCGGAGTTGAACGCCCAAAACACGTCATAACTCGGAGTTCAACTCCAAGAGAAGCCTCAGCTCGTGGATTAATCAAGCTCAGCCCAAGCATACACCAAGTGGGCCCCGGAAGTGGATTTATGCATCAATTACTTACTCATGTAAACCCTAGGAGCTAGTTTATTATAAATAGAACATTTATCTATTGTATTAGATATCTTTGATCACTTTAGGTCTTTGATCATTCGGTCTTGTGACCACATGGGAGCTGGCCATTCGGCCATGCCTGAACCTTTTACTTATGTATTTTCAACGGTGGAGTTTCTGCACACCATAGACTAAGGGTGTGGAGCTCTGCTGTACCTCAAGTATTAATGCAATTCTATTCTCTTTTATTCAAATCTCTCTTATTCTTATTCCAAGATATTCATTCGTACCTAAGAACATGATGAATGTGATGATTAAGTAACCCTCATTATCATTCTCACTTATGAACGCACGTGATTGACAACCACTTCCGTTCTACATGCAACAGAGCTTGAATGTGTATCTCTTAGATTCCCCAACAGAATCTTCGTGGTATAAGCTAGATAGATGGCGGCATTTATGAGGATCCGGAAAGTCTTACCTTGTCTGTGGTATTCCGAGTAGGATCCTGGGAATCCAGAAAGTCTAACCTTGTCTGTGGTATTCCGAGTAGGATTCCGGTAATGAATGACTGTGACGTACTTCAAACTTGCAAGTGCTGGGCGTTAGTGACAGACGCAAAAGAATCAAGGGATTCTATTCCAGTAGGAGCGGGAACCAACCAGTGATTAGCCGTGCTGTGACAGAGCGCGTGAGCGTAGTTTTCACTGCGAGGATGGGATGTAGCCATCAACCATGGGTGATGCCTCCAGACGATTAGCCATGCGAGTGACAGCCGCATAGGATCATTTTCCTGAGAGGATTGAAAGTAGCCACCGCTGATGGTGAACCCCTATACACAGCTTGCCATGGAAAGGAGTAAGAAGGATTGAGTTGAAGTAGTGGGAGAGCAGGCATCCTTGAGCCATACAGTATCTCCATTCGCTTATCTGAAATTCCCACCAATGAATCTGCATGAGTATTCTATCCCTTTTATTATTTATTTTCTTATTTCTATTTTCGAAAACCCATAAACCAATTTAATCTGCCTAACTGAGATTTACAAGGTGACCATAGCTTGCTTCATACCAACAATCTCTGTGGGATCGACCCTTACTCACGTAAGGTTTATTACTTGGACAACCCAGTACACTTGCTGGTTAGTTGAACGGAGTTGTGAATTCAACTGGTGCCACAATAATGATTTCATACAAGTACAAAAGAATATGGATCACAATTTCGTCCACCACCTACCTTTCAATTACCTTTGTTAGCCACTTTGAGCCTTTAAATCCCATTTATTCTGTAATTTACCACATTACTAGCCTTAAGCGAAAAAAAAAACAATTATATATCCCAAATTTGAATCTTTGGTTAGCTTAAGATAGAATTGTGAGTACTAATTAAGAATGGGAAATTGTGGGGACAAAGGATAACAAGGGAGTGTGTCATGATAATATAATGGGAATTTGGACACCTACTCATGTGAAACTATAAGAATAAAAAATCTATGTGCATTGATTAGCTATGTTTATTTTTATGTTTATTTAAAAAAAAATTATTCCATAAATAAATAAGGGGACAAAAATTATCCCAATGCTGAATTAAGAATCCAAAGATCAATGCATGTATGATAAAATTAAAATAAAAAGTTAAAACATGAGTATGGAATGTGAAAGGGAATTCTTGGTAGCTAGGTACAAACTCCAAAGTCATATAAGATATATATAGGTTATGTTAAAGTTTGAGTTAATTAAAGATTCAAATTATAAGCTCACTTAACTATATATGTATCCTTACCTTCACCCTGGCCCCATTACAACCTTGAAAAGACCTCATGATGCTGCATTGGTATATTAAATGTTGTTGATTGATTAGGAGAAGAACAAAATTTAAGGACCATGATTAGAGAAGGATAGAGTGATTACCCTATACACTGGAGAGATTAGAGTATACATACACCATCAGTGAGGGTTCAATGCTTAAAATTCTATGTTTTTCGCTTTCATGAGCTACCTTCTTGCATTTTTATCTGTTCTTACTGAATGAGAATTGAATTAGTGGAACTTGATTTGTAATTGTTTGAAGAGCTTATTTATTTTTGATCAAGTGGACAAGAATCATATAGTTGCATTCACATATATAGGTTGCATTGCATTGCATGAGTTTTTACATGTTCCTACTCATTTATTCTATCTCCTTCAACTAAGCATGAGGACATGCTAATGTTTAAGTGTGGGGAGGTTGATAAACCACTATTTTACGGTTTACAATGTGTTTAATTGTGAGGTTTTATCATGATCTTTACCCACTTATTCATATAATTAGCTTGCATTTATATTTCCTTCCTAAAATTATTACATGATTGAAAACTTACTTCCTGGAGACTTTTAATTAGATATTTTACTTCTCCTTTATTCCAATCGATGCCGTGATCTGTGTGTCAAGTGTTTCAGGCTTTATGGAGCATGAATGAGTGGGAGATTGGAAAGGAAGCTTGAAAAAATGGAAGAAATACAAGAAATTGAAAAGATGACCAGCGAAAGGTGACGCGGCCGCATAACTCACGCGATCGCGCGGAAGAGAGGAAATCGCAGCGACGCGGCCGCATGGCTCACGCGATCGCGCGGATTGGAAAAGCATAAGCAACGCGGAGGCATGGACGACGCGCCCGCATGGAAAAGCAAAACGCCGAATGACGCGTCCGCATGAATGATGCGGCCGCGTGACGTGCGCGATCTGCAAAATTTCAGAAGTCGCTGGCAGAGTTTCTGGGCCAGATTTTAACCTAGTTTTCGGCCCGAAATTACAGATTAGAGCCAGGGAACATGCAGAAACGGGGGGAGATTCATTCCACAGAATTTTTTAGTTTTAGATCTAGTTTTTACTCCTCCCTTAGGTTTTACACACTTGAGCATTCACAATTAGGAATTGGAAGATTTTGGCTTTAGCTTTTGAGAAGAGTTTACCTCCGGTACTAGTCATTATATTTTGTTATTTATTTTGTGCTTATTCTTCCATGTTCTTAATCCCCCTAGAGTTGACATTGGCTTATTTTTACAAGTTATTAATATAGACTATTTTATTTTTAATTAACCCTTTTCATTATTATTTATCATGTCTCTTTTTAATTCCTTTTCCTATGTTATGAGTTTTACATTCACAATGAGCAAGTAGTTCCCTTACTTGATGGGGAGTTGATTGAATGGAACCCTTGAGTTGGGGTACTTAAAGGAAAAATTGTAATTGGGCTCATTGTTGGAATGCTCTCTAGTAACTGACATAAATCCTTTTCAATGAGCGGATTGGGACTTGTGAATAGAAACAGAATTCCAACTTGTTTGACTCTCTCTTTCCTAGTAAGGGATAACTGAACAGAGCAACCTTCAATTATCAATTAATCTTGAGTACTTCAACAATAATAGGGTTTCCAAATAATCTACTCCCAGTCAAGGCTTTGATTTAAAATTAATTAAATTCTCTAATTTAAATTTCTGTCTATCAACTCAACCATTTTTGAAAACACCCGATTGATGAAATAGCACATCTCTCTGCAACTCGTTGGAAGACGACCTGGGACTCATACTCCCAGTATTTTAATTTAAATTTTGTGACAACCCTTCTAAATTGATAAGCGGATTTTCGGTTGGTTAAGGACTGTACTTGCAACGCATTTCTATTAATAATTTCTTAACCCACCAATTTCCGCCACGTCACTCCTTCAACAGCTCGAACCTTGAAGAAATAATTCTTGAAGTCTCTAAAAGACTCATCGTACATCGAAAAAACTTTCTTTCCTTGGGCAGACCAAAAAGAAACTTAGGAAGCTTTCTTTTTGGCAGAAATCCCAGGTTTAGTCAAAACAAAAAGGTAAAGAAAGAGAGTTTGAGAAGGCTTAACACCTAGCTCTTGACATAACAACTGGAAAATCTTCACAAAATCCCATGAATTCGGATGAACTTGGGATGGAGACACATTGCACGACCACAACAAAATTGGTCTCAAAAGGAGTAAAAGGAAAGGTAATGTTCATTTGGCTGAAGAAATAGTCATAGACATAAAAGAAGGGACGTTTTCCCTGGACCAAAGTAGGGAAATAGACCCTCTCGTTAGAATCAGGTGCCACTAGCTCATAACTTTTCTCCTGCTCCCGATCACTACAAATCATGTGATATTTTCTCAGCTCCACACAATACTCAGAATTTACCACAGAAACACACATCAACACAAAGGAATCCAGCCGGTCCGACATGCCCTCGAGGACTCTGGAAGAGGTCTCGACAATATTTTTGCGAGACGACATGGGTCAACTAAAATCCTACAGTGAGAAAAAGGAAAAGGGGTTACTAATCAAACAACTCGGGCATAAATGGATACAACTCAAACAAAAGCATACAAGTGTCAAGAAGTCAGACAAAGCAACAAAAGGAGACCCCCGAACCCACACTAAAGATCCAGGGGCATCCTTTGGAGGCAATTATAGAACAAGGACTCAGGAAACTCTACAAGCATACATCTCTACACTGCAGGAAGATAATAACTCTATTTCAACAAAAGCGACACTCTGAGAAAAAAGCCACAAGGCAAAACCAAATAAAGTCATCAAAATAGCCACCCTCCAAACTACAGTTTCAGTTTATTAGCAAACGGGACTACTAAAGCAACAAAACGTGCCAAGTGAAAGTCATCAAAACACAATTTTTCTCTAGAAGCAAACAAGCCATTATCCCAAAAGCTACAATACAAAAACAGGCAACAAACATGAAAAAGACCTAAAATAGCCTCAACCATTAGTAGAAATGTCAAGCATACATAAGGTCGGAAGAAAGCTGGAAAAGCACATCACAATGACGGGCAAGAAAATACGAAAAAGTTCAAGCTCTCCAATATACACTTAAAGATCAAGACTTTACCAAAAGAAACAAGAACAATACAGAGAAAGAAACAGAAAGGAGAACCAACCTGAAAAAAGGAGAAAGCTTTGAAGAAATTGAAGATAGAAAAAAAGAATCCTGAATCGCCTTTCAAAGCAACAAAGGCACCAACAATCACTAAACGGCATCGCAGAGAGAAACGCGAAGTCTCAGGAAAATAGAAAGGTAGAAAGAAAAGGGGGAAGTTAAAGCGAAGAAACGAGAGAAGAGAAACCGTTTTTTGTGAAAAAGTTCAAAATGAACGTGGGAGGCAAAGAAACGGAGCATTAAAAGAATTAAAGAGGTTAATTAAACCCTCGTGCATTCCCAAAGCAAGGAGACGTGTGTTTTCAAAAGAATGAAAATTCAAAGAAAAGAATTCCGCATTCGAATGAGAACTCTACAAAGAAGAAGTCGACAAAATGCTCGAGTTCGACTTCACCATAAAGGGATCGAAGTCCTAAAAACTAAAGACTCGACCTCAAAAAGGAAGACCGAGCTCGAGCAGGGGCCCTGTTCATACCCTGGGTCGAGCTATCCGACTCGGGATGTTCTACTGACAAATCAACCGACCTCTTCAGGTCAGGACAATTCGATCTCTTCTCAAAGAGCTAGGCCAAATCACCAGGAAGAGCCCAAAAAGGGCCTAACAGAGGAACACAACCCAAATCCTAAGGCGGTCCAAGCCTATATAGATAAGGGCGGTTCCCTTGAAGATAAGATGACCTCACTCAAAGATAAGATAAGATAAGATAAGATAAGATAACTATCTTATCTCTAGAAGGGTCACTCCACACCATTATAAATACACTGAAACACCCAAGTATGACTCATACTCTGATTCTACTAAAAACCTGCTTAATACCCTTGCAAACTTAAGCATCGGAGTCCCTTGCAGGTACCACCACCCTCCGGTGACAAAGGATTAGCAGCATTGCCAGCCCAACAAGTCGGACACGACAGCTCTGGCGGCCACGCACAAGCCGGACCCGTCATCTTCGATCAGTACAAAAGATCTTGTCCGAGATCGACCTACAGTTTCAGGTAAGACCTTTTGGCCAGGTTTGAAGACTCTGGAAGATATCTTTTTATTATGCCATTTCTTGGTCCTTTCCTTCTAAATTTTAGCATTCTCAAATGCAGCATGTCGGAATTCATCCAACTCATTCAACTGGAGCAACCTTTCTTCTCCTGAACTTTGGCATCAAAGTTGAGGAATCTAGTTACCCAGTAAGCCATGTGTTCCAGTTCCACTTGTAAATGACATGCTTTGGTATAGACCAGCTGGTAAGGCAACATTCCAATAGGGGTTTTGAAAGCTGTTCTATACGTCCAGAGGGCATCATCAAGCTTCCTTGCCCAATCCTTCCTAGAGGTACTCACTGTTCTCTCCAAGATTCTTTTGAGCTCCCTATTGAAGACCTCGGCTTTTCCGTTTGTCTGCAGATGGTAGGGGCTGCCACTCTGTGGCAAACGCCATAACGGTATAGAATGGAGTAGAGTTGTCTGTTACAGAAATGACTGCCTCCATTACTAATCAGTGTCCTTAGAACCCGAATCTACTGAAAATGTATTTCTAGAGGAATTTCATCACTACTCGGGTATCATTAGTGGGTGATGCAATTGCCTCAACCTATTTAGACACATAGTCCACTGTCACAAGGATGTATGTGTTCGAATAGGAGGGTCGAAAGGGGAGCATGAAGTCTATGCCCCATACATCAAACATTCAATTTCCAGGATCCCTTGTTGTGACATCTCATGATTATGAGGGAGATTTTCAGCACCTTGTCAACTGTCACAGTTGCGGATAAACTCCCGGGAGTCCTTGAAGAGCATTGGCCAGTAGAAGCCGCTCTGAAGAACCTTGGTGGCTGTTTGCTCACCTCCAAAATGACCTCGATACTCTGATCCATGACAGTGCCAGAGAATTTGCTGCGTTTCTTCCTCTGACACACAACGACAGATGATACCGTCCGATCATCTTTTGAAAATATATGGTTCGTCCCACAAGTAGTACTTAGCATCATGTATAAGTTTTCAAACTTGTTTTTTACTATATTCCTTGGGCATGAACCTTATAGCCTTGTAATTTGTAATGGCAGCAAACCAAGGTGCTTTGCGTATTGTAAAGGTTGCTCATCAGGAAAGGTCTGGGATGCGTCAGTAGTGGGAGGGGGCGTCCCTGCTGCAGTTCAATCCGGGACAAATGGTCAGCTACCTGATTTTCTGATAATTTTTTGTCCCTGATCTCTATATCAAATTCTTGCAGGAGTAATACCCATCTTATCAATCTTGGTTTAGAATCCTGCTTGGATAGAAGGTATTTGAGAGTAGCATGGTCAATGTAGATGATAACTTTAGAACCAATTAAATAGGATCTGAACTTGTCAATGGCATAGACAACTGCAAGTAATTCCTTCTCTGTGGTGGTATAGTTTCTTTGTGCGTCATTTAAAACACGAATGGCATAATAAATGATGTGCAGAAGCTTATCATGTCACTGTCCTAGAACTGC
The DNA here is from genome assembly GCF_003086295.3 of Arachis hypogaea. Taxonomy (NCBI): domain Eukaryota; kingdom Viridiplantae; phylum Streptophyta; class Magnoliopsida; order Fabales; family Fabaceae; genus Arachis; species Arachis hypogaea. Next base: position 59,131,896 of record NC_092037.1, read on the forward strand.
ACCAATGGCATAATCACTAGCATCACACATCAGTTCGAATGGCAGGTCCTAGTTAGGTGCAAAAATAATAGGTGCAGAGATAAGCTTTGCTTTCAGCGTTTCGAAAGCATGCAAACAATCTTTGTCAAAAACAAAGGGAGTGTTAGTGGCTTGAAGATTGCACAGGGGTTTTGCAATTTTAGAGAAGTCTTTTATGAACCTCCTGTAGAATTCTATATGTCTTAAGAAACTTCTGATTGCCTTAATATTAGTAGGTGGTGGTAGTCGTTCAATTACTTCTACCTTAGCTTGATCAACTTTTATTCCCTTGTTTGAAATCCGATGTCCAAGAACAATTTCTTCAGTCACTATGAAATGATATTTTTCCCAGTTTAAAACCAAATTTGTTTCTTGGTATTGTTTTAGAACTAAGGTGAGATGGTTGAGCCAGGAATCAAAGGAATCACCAAAGACAGAGAAGTCATCCATGAATACTTCAAGGAATTTCTCAACAATGTCTGAAAAAATGGAGAGCATACACCTTTGAAAGGTTGCTGGTACATTACAAAGGCTGAATGGCGGCATTCTTCTTTAAGCAAACACTCCGTATGGGCATGTCAATGTTGTCTTCTCTTGATCCTGAGGATCTATTGTAATTTGATTGTAGCCCAAATAGCCATCCAGGAAACAGTAGAATGCATGCCCAATTAGTCTCTCCAGCATCTGGTCTATGAATGGCAGGGGAAATGGTCCTTTCTTGTAGCATTGTTAAGTCTCCTGTAATCAATACACATACACCATCTTGTAACTGTTCTCGTGGGAATCAGTTCATTTTTCTCATTGTGGATCACTGTCATCCCTTCTTTCTTGGGTACAACTTGTACAGGGCTTACCCAGGGACTATCTAAAATGGGGTAGATAATCCCAACCTCCCACAGTTTTGTGACTTCTTTTTGAACTACTTCCTTCATAGCCAGATTCAGTCCCCTTTGTAGTTGTACCATTGGTTTAGCTCTTCTTCGAGCCTAATCTTGTGCATACACCGAGTTGGACTGGTTTCCTTTAAGTCACTTATGGTCCATCCAAGAGCTGTTTTGTGGGTCTTCAGCACTTGAATCGGTGCTTGTTCTTCCTACGGCTCTAGAGCAAAGCTTATGATCACTAGATAAGTGTCACCCTCTCTTAGAAACATGTATTTCAAGGATGATGGCAACGGCTTAAGCTCAAGCTTGGGAGGTTCATCTTCTACCTTAGGAGCTTTTAACGACTCCTCATGTTCTTCTAGTGCTTCCATGTTAGGCGTGGCATCCTCAAGGATGTCATCCAGCTCCTCCTCAAGTCTCTCAACTGCATGTACCTCTTCCACCAGGGAATCGATGATATCAATCCTCATGCATTCCTCTGTGGTGTCAGGGTACTGCATGGCCTTGACCGCATTCAGTACTTATTTGTTCTCATTAAATCTCAGTGTCACTTCTCCTTTTTGCACATCAATAAGGGTCCTTCCTGTAGTCAGGAAAGGTCTCCATAAAATGATGGATGCATTCTTATGTTCTTCCATATCTAATTCTACAAAGTCTATGGGGAATGTGATGAGCGGATAATTTGTACGCTTTTTGGCATTGTTTTTAGTATGTTTTTAGTATGATTTAGTTAGTTTTTAGTATATTTTTATTAGTTTTTAGTTAAAATTTACTTTTTCTGGACTTCACTATGAGATTGTGTGTTTTTCTGTGATTTCAGGTATTTTCTGGCTGAAATTGAGGGACCTGAGCAAAAATCTGATTCAGAGACTAAAAAGGACTGCAGATGCTGTTGGATTCTGACCTCCCTGCACTCGATGTGGATTTTCTGGAGCTACAGAAGCCCAATTGGCGCGCTCTCAACGGCGTTGGAAAGTAGACATCCTGGGCTTTCCAGCAATATATGATAGTCCATACTTTGCCCAAGATTTGATGGCCCAAACCGGCGTTCAAAGTCACCCTCAGAAATCCCAGCGTTAAACGCTGGAACTGGCACCAAAATGGGAGTTAAACGCCCAAACTGGCATAAAAGCTGGCGTTTAACTCCAAGAGAAGTCTCTGCACGAAAATGCTTCATTGCTCAGCCCAAGCACACACCAAGTGGGCCCGGAAGTGGATTTTTATGTCATTTACTCATTTCTGTAAACCTTAGGCTACTAGTTTTCTATAAGTAGGACCTTTCACTATTGTATTTTTAATCTTTGGACATCTAGTTCTTAGATCATGATAGAGACTTTGGTAGCTATCTTCATTTTTATGCTATCTTAGATCATTGGGAGGCTGGCCATTCGGCCATGCCTAGACCTTGTTCTTATGTATTTTCAACGGTGGAGCTTCTACACACCATAGATTAAGGTGTGGAGCTCTGCTGTACCTCGAGTATTAATGCAATTACTATTGTTCCTCCATTCAATTCCGCTTGTTCTTGTTCTAAGATATCACTTGTTCTTCAACTTGATGAATGTGATGATCCGTGACACTCATCATCATTCTCACCTATGAACGTGTGACTGACAACCACCTCCGTTCTACCTTCGATTGGGTGAATATCTCTTGGATTCCTGATTGCACGATGCATGGTTGATCGCCTGACAACCGAGTGCTCGCCTGACAACCGAGCCAACCATTCCGTGAGATCAGAGTCTTCGTGGTATAGGCTAGAACTGATGGCGGCATTCAAGAGAATCCGGAAGGTCTAACCTTGTCTGTGGTATTCTGAGTAGGATTCAATGATTGAATGACTGTGACGTGCTTCAAACTCCTAGCAGGCGGGGCGTTAGTGACAGACGCAAAAGAATCGATGGATTCTATTCCGGCCTGACCGAGAACCGACAGATGATTACCCATGCTGTGACAGAGCATAGGCAACGTTTTCACTGAGAGGATGGGAGGTAGCCACTGACAACGGTGAAACCCTACATAAGCTTGCCATGGAAAGGAGTAAGAAGGATTGGATGAAGACAGTAGGAAAGCAGAGAGACGGAAGGGAAGGCATCTTCATGCACTTATCTGAAGTTCCTACCAATGAATTACATAAGTACCTCTATCTTTATCTTTATGTTTATTTCGTTCATCACCATATCCATTTGAGTTTGCCTGACTAAGATTTACAAGATGACCATAGCTTGCTTCATACTAACAATCTCCGTGGGATCGACCCTTACTCGCGTAAGGTTTATTACTTGGACGACCCAGTGCACTTGCTGGTTAGTTGTGCGAAGTTGTGTAATGCCATGGTATTGAACACCAAGTTTTTGGGGTTCATGACCGGGGATTATGAGAGTTGTGAAAAGTATTGTTCACAATTTCGCGCTACCAAGTTTTTGGCGCCGTTGCCGGGGATTGTTCAGTTTGGACAACTAACGGTTCATCTTGTTGCTTAGATTAGGTATTTATTTTTTTCGAAATTCTTGAAGATGAATTCTAGAGTTTCATGATGATTTGTTGAAGTCTGGCTGGCTGTGAAGCCATGTCTAATTTCATTGGACCGAGGTTTCAACTTATCATCACAAGAGCTTGATGATTTCTATCAATCTTGCTTTTGGAGCAGTGATCTGCTAAGGCTTGGCTGGCCATTGGCCATGTCTAGTGTTTTGGACCGAAGCTTTCTTTGAAAGCTTGGCTGGCTGTGAAGCCATGTCTAATTCCTGGACCGGAGTCTTAGACTAGCATTGCACTGATTCCTGGAATTCTCATTAAGAATTTTGATATCTTCTTCCACTTAATTTTCGAAAAAAAGCACAAAAAAAAATTACAAAATCATAAAATCCAAAAATTTCTTGTTTGAGTCTAGTGTCTCATATTAAGTTTGGTGTCAATTGCATGCATTCATTCATGTGTCTTAGTGATCTTCAAGTAATTCTTGATGATTTCTTGCTCTGATCTTTGAATTCTCTTGACTTGAGTGTTTTGTGTGTCTCATATGCATTTTCATTCTGTTAGTGTCAGTAGTATACAAACTGCTAAGTTTGGTGTCTTGCATGCATTGTTATTTGATTCTTGTTGCATTTTGATTTGTTCCTTATTATTAAAAATCCAAAAATATTTCTAATTTGTGTCTTCTCAAGTCAATAATACAGAGAATTGAAGATTCAGAACATACAGCAGAGGAATTACACAGAAAAAGCTGGGCGTTCAAAACGCCCAGTGAAGAAGGACAGACTGGCGTTTAAACGCCAGCCAGGGTACCGGGTTGGGCGTTTAACGCCCAAAAGGGTATAGTTTTGGGCGATAAACGCCAGAATGTGCACCATTCTGGGCGTTTAACGCCAGGATGGCTAAAGGGGGAAGAATTTGTTTTCAAATCAAATTTTTTCAAGTTTTCAAAGTTTTTCAAAATCAAATCTTTTTCAAATTATATCTTTTCAATCATATATTTTCAAAATCAATTTCTTTCCTTTTTCAAAGATACTTACTATCAATTAATGATTTGATTCAACATTTCAAGTATGTTGCCTTTTCTGTTGAGGAAGGTTTAATGTTTGAATCATATCTTTTCTTGATAGCCAAGTTTTTAATTTTCAAAATCAAATCTTTTCAAAATGTTTTTTAAATCATATCTTCTCAATCACATTTTTTTTTTAAAAAAAATCAATCACATCTTCTTAACCACATCTTTTTCAAAATAGTTTTCAATCAAATCTTTTTTATTTCTAATTTCAAAATCTTTTTCCAAAAATCACTTGATTCCTTGTCCATTTTCTTTTTTTTCGAAAATTAAGTAATGTTTTTCAAAAATATTTTCAAAATTTTTCACTTAATTTTCGAAAACCACTTCCCTTCTTCTCACATCCTTCTATTTATGGACTAACACTATTCCTTAATGCAAAATTCGAACTCCATCTTCTTTGATAAATTTGAATTTTCTACTTCTGTCTTCTACTCTTCTTTTCCTCTGACACTTCAAGAAATCTCTATACTGTGACATAGAGGATTCCACATTTTCTTGTTCTCTTCTCTTTCATATGAGCAGGAGCAAAGACAAAGGCATTCTTGTTGAGGCTGATCCTGAACCTGAAAGGACCTTGAAGCGAAAGCTAAGAGAAGCCAAAGCACAACTCACTTTAGAGGACCTGAACGAATTCTTCAAAGAAGAAAAACACATGGCAGCCGAAAACAACAACAATGCCAACAATGCAAGGAAGGTGCTGGGTGACTTTACTGCACCTACTCCCGACTTCTATGGGAGAAGCATCTCTATCCCTGCCATTGGAGCAAACAACTTTGAGCTTAAGCCTCAATTAGTTTCTCTAATGCAACAGAATTGCAAGTTCCATGGACTTCCATTGGAAGATCCTCATCAGTTTTTAGCTGAATTCTTGCAAATCTGTGACACTGTCAAGACTAATGGGGTTGACCCTGAGGTCTACAGACTTATGCTATTCCCTTTTGTTGTAAGAGACAGAGCTAGGACATGGTTGGACTCTCAACCTAAAGAAAGCCTGGACTCTTGGGAAAAGCTAGTCAATGCCTTCTTGGCAAAGTTCTTTCCGCCTCAAAAATTGAGTAAGCTTAGAGTGGAAGTCCAAACATTCAGACAGAAGGAAGGAGAATCCCTCTATGAAGCTTGGGAAAGATACAAACAATTAATTAGAAAGTGTCCCTCTGATATGCTTTCTGAATGGAGCATCATAGGTATTTTCTATGATGGTCTCTCTGAACTATCCAAGATGTCTTTGGATAGCTCTTCTGGAGGATCTCTTCATCTGAAGAAGACGCCTACTGAAGCTCAAGAACTGATTGAAATGGTTGCAAATAACCAATTCATGTACACTTCTGAAAGAAATCCTGTGAACAATGGGACTAGTCAGAAGAAAGGAGTTCTTGAGATTGACACTCTGAATGCCATATTGGCTCAGAACAAGATATTGACTCAACAAGTCAATATGATTTCTCAAAGTCTGTCTGGAATGCAAAATGCACCAAGCAGTACTAAGGAGGCTTCATCTGAGGAAGAAACTTATGATCCTGAGAACCCTTCAATGGAAGAGGTGAATTACATGGGAGAACCCTATGGAAACACCTATAATCCTTCATGGAGAAATCATCCAAATTTTTCATGGAAGGATCAACAGAGACCTCAACAAGGTTTCAACAACAATAATGGTGGAAGAAACAGGTTTAGCAATAGCAAGCCTTTTCCATCATCTTCTCAGCAACAGACAGAGAGTTCTAAGCAGAATACCTCTGACTTAGCAACCATGGTCTCTGATCTGATCAAAACCACTCAAAGTTTCATGACTGAAACAAGGTCCTCCATTAGAAATTTGGAGGCACAAGTGGGTCAGCTGAGCAAGAAAATTACTGAACTCCCTCCTAGTACTCTTCCAAGCAATACAGAAGAAAATCCAAAAGGAGAGTGCAAAGCCATCAACATGGCCAAATTTTGGGAGGAAGAGGAGGCAGTGAACGCCACTGAGGAAGGCCTCACTGGGCGTCCACTGGCCTCCAATGAGTTCCCCAATGAGGAACCATGGGAATCTGAGGCTCAAACTGAGACCATAGAGATTCCATTGGACTTACTTCTGCCATTCATGAGCTCTGATGAGTATTCTTCCTCTGAAGAGGATGAGTATGTCACTGAAGAGCAAGTGGCTAAATACCTTGGAGAAATCATGAATCTAAATGACAAGTTATTTGGAAATGAGACTTGGGAGGATGAACACCCTTTGCTCACCAAAGAACTGGATGACTTGTCTAGGCAGAAACTGCCTCAAAAGAGACAGGATCCTGGGAAGTTTTCAATACCTTGTACCATAGGCACCATGACCTTCAAGAAGGCCTTGTGTGACTTAGGGTCAAGTGTAAACCTCATGCCTCTCTCTATAATGGAGAAGTTAGGGATCTCTAAGGTACAAGCTGCAAAAATCTCACTAGAGATGGCAGACAACTCAAGAAAACAAGCCCATGGACTTGTAGAGGATGTTCTGGTTAAAGTTGAAGACCATTACATCCCTACTGATTTCATAGTCCTAGAGACTGGGAAGTGCATGGATGAATCCATCATCCTTGGCAGACCCTTCCTATCCACAGCAAAGGCTGTGATTGATGTTGATAGAGGAGAGTTGATCATTCAAGTGAATGAAGAATCCTTGGTGTTTAAGGCCCAAGGATATCCCTCTGTCATCATGGAGAGGAAGCATGAAGAGCTTCTCTCAAAAACAGAGCCCCCATAGTCAAACTCTAAGTTTGGTGTTGGGAGGCCACAACCAACTTCTAAGTTTGGTGTTTAACCCCCACATTCAAACTCTAAGTTTGGTGTTGGGAGGTTCCAACATAGCTCTGAGCATTTCTGAGGCTCCATGAGAGTCCTCTGTCAAGCTAATGACATTAAAGAAGTGCTTGTTGGGAGGCAACCCAATGTTTTATAATTAACTATTTTCCTTTGTCATTTTATGTTTTTTTTTTGTAGGTTGATGATCATGAGAAGTCACAAAATCAATGAAAAAAGCAAAAACAGAATGAAAAACAGGAAGAAAAACAGCACACCCTGGAGGACGCACCTACTGGCGTTTAAACACCAGTGAGGTTAGCAGATGGGCGTTTAACGCCCAGTCTGGCACCATTCTGGGCGTTTAACGCCAGAAAGGGGCACCAGACTGGCGTTAAACGCCAGAAAATGGCAAGAGGCTGGCGTTAAACGCCAGAAATGGGCACCAGCCCGGCGTTTAACGCTAGAATTGGCACAAAACGAGATTTTGCTTGTCATTTGGTGCAGGGATGACTTTTCCTTGACACCTCAGGATCTGTGGACCCCACAGGATCCCCACCTACCCCACCACACTCTCTCTTCTTCACCCATTCACCAATCACCTCAACACCTCTTCCCCAAAAACCCTTCACCTATCAAATCCCATCTTTCTCTTCACCACTCACATCCATCCTTCATAAAACCCCACCTACCTCACCATTCAAATTCAAACCACTTCCCCACCCAAACCCACCCTGACTTGGCCGAATACAAAGCCATTCCCTTTTCCCCTCATTTCTTCTTCTTCTACTCTCTTCTTTCTTCTTTTGCTCGAGGACGAGCAAACCTTTTAAGTTTGGTGTGGTAAAAGCATTGCTTTTTGTTTTTCCATAACCATTTATGGCATCCAAGGCCGGAGAAACCTCTAGAAAGAGGAAAGGGAAGGCAAAAGCTTCCACCTCCGAGTCATGGAAGATGGAGAGATTCATCTCAAGGGTACATCAAGACCACTTCTATGAAGTTGTGGCCTTGAAGAAGGTGATCCCCGAGGTCCCTTTTTCACTCAAAAAAAGTGAATATCCGGAGATCCGACATGAGATCCGAAGAAGAGGTTGGGAAGTTCTTACCAACCCCATTCAACAAGTCGGAATCTTGATGGTTCAAGAGTTCTATGCCAATGCATGGATCACCAAGAACCATGATTAAAGTGTGAACCCGGATCCAAAGAATTATCTTACTATGGTTCGGGGGAAATACTTGGATTTCAGTCCGGAAAGAGTAAGGTTGGCATTCAACTTTCCCATGATGCAAGGAGATGAACATCCTTACACTAGAAGGGTCAACTTTGATCAAAGGTTGGACCAAGTCCTCACAATCATATGTGAAGAGGGCGCCCAATGGAAGAGAGATTCAAGAGGGAAGCCGGTTCAATTGAGAAGGCATGACCTCAAACCCGTGGCTAGAGGATGGATGGAGTTTATCCAACGCTCAATCATTCCCACTAGCAACCGGTCCGAAGTTACCATAGACCGGGCTATCATGATTCATAGCATCATGATTGGAGAAGAAATAGAAGTTCATGAGGTTATAGCTCAAGAGCTTTATAAGGTGGCGGACACGTCCTCTACCTTGGCAAGGTTAGCCTTCCCTCATCTCATTTGTCGCCTCTGTTATTCAGTTGGAGTTGACATAGAGGGAGACATTCCTATTGATAAGGACAAGCCCATCACTAAGAAGAGGATGGAGCACACAAGAGACCCCACTCATCATGAGATCCCTGAGATACCTCAAGGGATGCACTTTCCTCCACAAAACTATTAGGAGCAACTAAATACCTCCCTAGGAGAATTGAGTTCCAACATGGGACAACTAAGGGCGGAGCATCAAGAACACTCCATCATCCTCCATGAAATTAGAGAAGATCAAAGAATCATGAGAGAGGAGCAACAAAGACAAGGAAGAGACATTGAGGAGCTCAAGCACTCCATAGGATCTTCAAGAGGAAGAAAGAGCCGCCATCACTAAGGTGGACCCGTTCTTTGATTTCCTTGTTCTTTATTCTTCTGTTTTTCGAAATTTATGCTTATGTTTATCTATGTTTGTGTCTTGTGATCATTAGTGTCTATGCCTTAAAGTTATGAATGTCCTATGAATCCATCCCCTCTCTTAAATAAAATATGTTCTTAATTGAAAAAGAAAATAATTGCATGAATTTTGAATTTTATAACAGTTTAATTATTTTGATGTGGTGGCAATATTTTTGTCTTCTGAATGTATGCTTAAACAGTGCATATGTATCTTGAATTTGTGGTTCATGAATGTTGGCTCTTGAAAGAATGATGAAAAAAGAGACATGTTACTGAGGATCTGAAAAATCATAAAAATGATTCTTGAAGCAAGAAAAAAAAAAGCAATGAAAAAAAAATTTCGAAAAAAAATTAGAGAAAAAAAAATAATAAAGTTGTGATCCAAGGCAAAAGGAGTGTGCTTAAGAACCCTGGACACCTCTAATTGGGGACTCTAGCAAAGCTGAGTCACAATCTGAAAAGGTTCACCCAATTATGTGTCTGTGGCATGTATGTATCCGGTGGTAATACTGGAAGACAGAGTGCTTTGGGCCACGGCCAAGACTCAATAAGTAGCTATGTTCAAGAATCATCATACTTTACTAGGAGAATCAATAACACTATCTGGATTCTAAGTTCCTAAAGAAGCCAACCATTCTGAATTTCAAAGGATAGAGTGAGATGCCAAAACTGTTCAGAGGCAAAAAGCTAAAAGCCCCGCTCATCTAATTAATACTGATCTTCATAGATGTTTTTGGAATTCATTGCATATTCTCTTCTTTTTATCTTGTTTGATTTCCAGTTGCTTGAGGACAAGCAACAATTTAAGTTTGGTGTTGTGATGAGCGGATAATTTGTACGCTTTTTGGCATTGTTTTTAGTATGTTTTTAGTATGATTTAGTTAGTTTTTAGTATATTTTTATTTGTTTTTAGTTAAAATTCACTTTTCTGGACTTCACTATGAGATTGTGTGTTTTTCTGTGATTTCAGGTATTTTCTGGCTGAAATTGAGGGACCTGAGCAAAAATCTGATTCAGAGACTAAAAAGGACTGCAGATGCTGTTGGATTCTGACCTCCCTGCACTCGAAGTAGATTTTCTGGAGCTACAGAAGCCCAATTGGCGCGCTCTCAACGGCGTTGGAAAGTAGACATCCTGGGCTTTCCAGCAATATATGATAGTCCATACTTTGCCCAAGATTTGATGGCCCAAACCGGCGTTCAAAGTCACCCTCAGAAATCCCAGCGTTAAACGCTGGAACTGGCACCAAAATGGGAGTTAAACGCCCAAACTGGCATAAAAGCTGGCGTTTAACTCCAAGAGAAGTCTCTGCACGAAAATGCTTCATTGCTCAGCCCAAGCACATACCAAGTGGGCCCGGAAGTGGATTTTTATGTTATTTACTCATTTCTGTAAACCTTAGGCTACTAGTTTTCTATAAGTAGGACCTTTCACTATTGTATTTTTAATCTTTGGACATCTAGTTCTTAGATCATGATAGAGACTTTGGTAGCTATCTTCATTTTTATGCTATCTTAGATCATTGGGAGGCTGGCCATTCGGCCATGCCTAGACCTTGTTCTTATGTATTTTCAACGGTGGAGCTTCTACACACCATAGATTAAGGTGTGGAGCTCTGCTGTACCTCGAGTATTAATGCAATTACTATTGTTCTTCCATTCAATTCCGCTTGTTCTTGTTCTAAGATATCACTTGTTCTTCAACTTGATGAATGTGATGATCCGTGACACTCATCATCATTCTCACCTATGAACGTGTGACTGACAACCACCTCCGTTCTACCTTCGATTGGGTGAATATCTCTTGGATTCCTGATTGCACGATGCATGGTTGATCGCCTGACAACCGAGTGCTCGCCTGACAACCGAGCCAACCATTCCGTGAGATCAGAGTCTTCGTGGTATAGGCTAGAACTGATGGCGGCATTCAAGAGAATCCGGAAGGTCTAACCTTGTCTGTGGTATTCTGAGTAGGATTCAATGATTGAATGACTGTGACGTGCTTCAAACTCCTAACAGGCGGGGTGTTAGTGACAGACGCAAAAGAATCGATGGATTCTATTCCGGCCTGACCGAGAACCGACAGATGATTACCCATGCTGTGACAGAGCATAGGCAACGTTTTCACTGAGAGGATGGGAGGTAGCCACTGACAACGGTGAAACCCTACATAAACTTGCCATGGAAAGGAGTAAGAAGGATTGGATGAAGACAGTAGGAAAGCAGAGAGACGGAAGGGAAGGCATCTTCATGCACTTATCTGAAGTTCCTACCAATGAATTACATAAGTACCTCTATCTTTATCTTTATGTTTATTTCGTTCATCACCATATCCATTTGAGTTTGCCTGACTAAGATTTACAAGATGACCATAGCTTGCTTCATACTAACAATCTCCGTGGGATCAACCCTTACTCGCGTAAGGTTTATTACTTGGACGACCCAGTGCACTTGCTGGTTAGTTGTGCGAAGTTGTGTAATGCCATGGTATTGAACACCAAGTTTTTGGGGTTCATGACCGGGGATTATGAGAGTTGTGAAAAGTATTGTTCACAATTTCGCGCTACCAGAATGCAAAGGGTCCGACCTTCACAATCATGTCTTCAACCACTCCTTATGGAAACTTGATGGAGCCATCAGCAAGCTGAAGGCATATGTAGGTGCGCTTGACTTCTTAGATCCTAAGTTTCTTTATTAGTGATGAAGGTATTAGGTTAATGCTCGCTCTAAGATCCGAGGGTGCAGGGTATCACAAAACTCCCAGGGTTCTGACGTTTCTCTGGTGGGGTCCTTTGGATGTCTGCACTGCATTCTTTAGTGAGGAGGATTGTTTCTACCTCCCTCAAATTCTTCTTGTAGCTTAATACATCCTTCATAAACTTGGCATAGGAGGGTATTTATTCAAGGGCTCTGCAAATGGGTTCTTAATCTCTAGTGTCTTGAGGTAATCTGCACACCAAAAAAGCTGCTTATCTTTCTTTGCATGACGGAGTTTTTGAGGAAATGGCATCTTGGTCTTGTACTCATGCGTTCTGAGTGGTGTAAGGTGAGTGTTCAGAGTACCAGAAGAAGGGTTACTAGCTTGCTTGGCAGAGGTGTTTCCTGAACCATGGCCTCCCCTATCTAGGCGTTCAATGCCACTGCTAGTCCTTTCCAGGTGTTGAACGCCAGTGTTGCCCCCTCCTGGGCATTGTACGCCAGTGCCACTACTCTCTGGGTGTTCAGCCCCCTTGATGGTGCCTTCAGTCGCTGCTTGCTCATCCTCTGCTGTTTCCTCTTCCCCCTGCTCCTTATTTTTCTGAGACTGGGTGTTCAAGGTCCTTCCACTCTTCAATTAGATGGCTTGGCACTGTTCTCTTATCCATTCAGACAACTGATGTTCAGCCTGGTTCAACCGTGCCTCTATGTTCTTGTTGGAGGCACGGGTTTGCAAATCTAGCAACTGTTGTGTGAGGGAGTGTAGCTAATGGGTTAATGATTCACTTTGTTCTGGAGGGTCTGATTCAATGGACACTGACTTGACCTCTCCCTTCATTGAAGTCTCACTAGATGAGTATAAATGCTAGTTGCTGGCGATTGTCTCATGAGTTCTTGAGCTTCCTCGATTGTCTTTTTTATGTGTATTAAACCAACTGCAGAATGATCTTGGGACATCTTAGCCATATTTGTGAGTCCGTAATAGAAAATGTCCAGCTTTACCCATTCTGAAAATATTTCCATGGGGTATTTTCATAGCATCATTCTGTTCCTCCCCCAAGCATCATGAAGAAACTCATTCTTTTCTTGTCTGAAGCCTTGAATGTCCAGTCTTAGCTGGGTTAGCTTCTTTGAGGGGAAGTATTGGTTTAGAAACTTGTCCACCAGCTTATCCCATGTTTTCAAGCTTGATTTGGGCTGAGTATCCAACCACCTCTTTGCTTAGCCTTTTATAGCAAATGGAAAAAGTAGCATCCTATAGACATCCTGGTCTACTCTATCAGTTCGTACTGTGTCAGAAATTTGCAGGAAGTCTGCAAGAAATTCTATGGGTTCTTCTTGTGGAAGTCCCTGATACTAGCAGTTTTGCTGCACTAGAGTAATCAGCTGTGGGTTGAGCTCAAAGTTGTTTGTTCGAATAGGGGGTACACAAATACTTCTTCCATAGAAGTCGGGAGTAGGGGTTGTATAAGACCCCAAGGTTCTTCTGGGTTGTGCCCCCTCAATTGGGTCCATAGTGAGTTCTTCCCGTTCCTGCGTACATAAACAAGAAGCAAAGAAAAGAAAAGGTAGGGGACTCTATGTCAGAGTATAGAGAGCTCCCAGTGAGATGTCCTAGAAAAAGATGAAATAATTTAAGGTAAAATGATGATAAGACCGAAAATTTCAAAATAGAAATACAAGTATTAATCTAGAATTTTCAAAATTTAAGACTTAAAAAATGGAGAAGTTTTAATTTTTTTCGAAATTAAAAAGGAAACAAACTACAGGGACACCAAACTAATTTTTTTTTAATTCAAAGCACACTCTTTTTGAAATTTTGAAGAAAAACACAAAAAGACACCAAACTTAAAACTTTTGAAATCAAACAAGGGAAAATTCGAACACAAGTAGAAAAACTAAACTCAAATTTTTTTGGAATAACTTTAAGAACAATAATTAAATAAAAACAAGAAAAAGTACCTGATCAAAGCAACAGGATAATTGGTAGTTTGGCAACAATAAACAATCCCCGGCAACAGCGCCAAAAATTTGGTGCGCGAAATTAGAACTCGCATAACTACACCGGCAAGTGCACCGGGTCGTCCAAGTAATACCTCAGGTGAGTGAGGGTCGATCCCACGAGAATTGTCGGATTGAGCGAGCAATGGTTATCTTGATGGGTTTAGTCAGGAGAACAGAAAAGATGGTAGTTGTTGTAAATGCATAAAACAAAAGTAGTATTGAATTGGTATAGAGATAATGATGGAGAATAAGTTAAGGCCTTGGAGATGCTTATCCTTTCGGATTAATACTTCTTACTGTCTACTTTAACAATGAGTGATTCATTCAATGGCAAGGCTGTAAGGGATTAAAGCCAGGGTCAGTGGTCATCAATCTCCTCTGCTCCACACCAAATGCCAGGGTCAGTGGTCATTCGATCTGAATGAGGGTGAAGCTCACGCAATTCAATCTCTGATGATCCTATTCAAAACACCACAGACAAGGTCAGATCTTCTGGATCGGAGAATGAAGCTCTATGATTCTAGCCTTAGCGCCATAGAAACCTCAATTATCCATGACTAAAGAGAGTTTATGTCACTTATCCCAATTAGCCCAAGATACTCTATTAGAACGCCTATGATGCATTCTCAAGTTGTAGATCAATACTATCCTATCAGGGACTCGCACAAACTCATGTAGAATAAGGGGTCATACATTTGTTTCACCTCAAATAAATAAGGATGAAGAATGACAATGCATCATAGAATAGAATCAAACATATATTAAAGTAGAAAAGTAATGATATTAATCCATGGGAATAAGCAGAGCTCCTATCCTTAACTTAGGAGGTTTAGTTGCTCATAATTTACAGAGAAATTGTGTGATAAGTTCGAAGATGATGAAAAGATCTAAACATGGGTGATCTTCTCCTATATATACTAATCTAATAATTAAAAATTACAAAATGAGATAAACTAAGCTAAAGGTACGAAAATCCACTTTCTAGACCCACTTGGTGAGTGTTTGGGCTGAGCTTGGCATTCAAATTTAGTGAGTGGGTGTTAAACGCTCACTCGGGAGTGTGTGGACTGCCTTGTGCTTGATAAACCCCATTTTTAGGGTTTATCTTGTATTGAATTTAGAGCGTTTCATCAACCTTTTATCACATTTAGCCAAGGAATTAGCATGATTTTGTAATCTCTTCCGTATTTGCACTTAAGTGTAAAAACATGCTTTTTAAGCCTTATTTTGATGAATTCTAATTCCTCCTTAATTCCATAAGATGCCTTGATGTGTTTGCTAGTAATTCCAGGATTGAAATAGGCTAGGCATGGATCAAAGGAGTAAGGAAGAAAGCATACAAGTGGAGAGAAGCATAAAAAAGCCAAAGAATTGATCTCGACCAAGCACGCGCACGCGCACAAGGCGCTCACGCGCACATTACGGAATCGGCCAGGGACGCGCACGCGTATCGTGCCCGCACGCGTCACAGTCCGCACGTGATTTCATTAAAGCAACACGTGCCTGGCGATTTTGGAGAGTTTCTGGATCCATTTTGGCGCCAGAATTCTGATAGAAAGGATTAAAAGGATTAAGGATTGAAGGGATTAGAGACTTTAGCATCATTTTACACACATGAGGATTAGGATTAGTTAGTTTTTAGAGAGAGAAGCTCTCACTTCTCTCTAGGATTAGGAATAGGTTTAGGTTAATTTCTCCTCTTAGATTTAGGTTTAATTCATGCTTTAATTCACTTCTCCTTTATCAATTCTTACTCTCATCCTCTTTCTCTTTCTAGTTATGTGCTTTAATAATTGTAATTCCTTATTTTGTTTTGGATAGATTGTTGTTCCTTTATTTTCTTTCAATAATGCAATATTGAGGTAATTCATGATAATTGTGATTTCCTTGATTGTTGTTGTTAATTCTTTGCATTCAATTGTTGTTAGAATTCATTCTTGTTGTGATTTGCTATACTTTTCTTTTGTACCTTACAAGTGTTTGATTAAATGCTTGGAATAATGTTAGAATAGAATTTTATGTTCTTGGCTTGAGAAGGTAACTTAGGATTTCTTGAATTACTAGTGTCCAATTGATTGATAGTTGATAGCCATTGACTCTAGCCTTCATTAATCCAATTAGTGAAAAGCTAGGATTTATGGACTAGGATTGATATAACTCACTTGACTTTTCTTTGTCAATTGACTTAAGGATGACTAAGTGGGATTAATCCTTGCAACTACCATACTTGTGGCTAGTGATAATGATGAAGACCATTAACAACCAAACCTTGCCAAGACCATTTTGTTAATAAAATTTCATTACCCTTTACTATTCATGTTTCTCATCTAAAACCCCAAAATAAACAAGTTCATAACCAATAACAAGAACACTAACCTGCAAGTCCTTTGAGAGACGACCCGAGATTTAAATACTTCGGTTTATAGATTTTTTGGGGTTTGTACTTGTGACAAACAAAATTTTTGTATGAAGGGATTGTTGTTGGTTTAGAGACTATACTTTACAACGAGATTTCATTTGTGAAATTCTAAACCGTCAATAATCCAATCATCAAATGGCGCCGTTGCCGGGGACTTGCAATGGTGTTATGTTATTGGTTATTGTATATATGTGAATAGTGTGAATAGGCTTGTCTTTTGCTTGTTTTCTAGTTTTAGTTAGTTCTATTTTTATTTTTTTCCATAATAAATTCTCACTTTGGCTATGAGTTTGGTTCTAATTGTGTTGTAGGAAATGTGGACTTTAATGGTAACATGTACCAAGGATGGAACACTCCAAGATGGGAGGAGCCTCAAGGAATTGATCACTCCTATTGGCAACAACCTCCGGATACTTATAGGTATAATTCCCACCCTAATACATGTCAATTCAATGGCTATGGTGAATCTTTTCATGACAATCAATCACCACCACCATATGCCTATGACTCCTATCCTCAACATGAACCTCAACCATACTCACAAGCCTTTCCATACCAAGCACCTTCCTATGATCCATATCCACCATATCACCAATCACCCATACCATACCCTCGTGACAATCATGAGCAAGAACCTTTAGAACCACCACAACCATATCAAGATTACTACCAAGAACCACCTCAATACACACCTTCTCCACAATTTTACCAAGAAGAACCACCTTCCTACCATGAACCCTTTCTCCAAAATAATGAACCTTCCTATTCACCCCAAGCCCTAATAGACGATCCTCTCACTTTGTTACTTCAAGGACAAGAAGCCATGAAGCGGGACACATTTGAGTTTGTGACCAAATTGACCAAGGTGGTGCACGCTTTAGCCCACCAATGTTTGAGTACTCAAGTTCTCCCCGTAGCCACATGTGAAAAGCCTAAGGAAGAGTAAAGTATGGAGTAGATATCAGAGAATACGGTGAAAAAGGAATCGGTAGTAGTAATAGAACAATTAGAGAGACCCACGGTTATTGAAACAAATAAGGAAATGGTTCAAGATCTAAGAGATGTGGAACCGTCATGTGAATTCCAACAACCTCCGGAGCATATCAAAATTGAAGAATATGAGGAGGCTACTCATGAGATAGATTCAATCATGGAGGAATTTCTAGCTACAATTCAATACCCTTCCATTGGGCATGAAATTGGAATACTAGAAGAGTGTGCACCACCACCCATACCCTTGGTAAACAATGAAGAAGAGAATAAACCGAAGGAGATCCACCAAGAAGAGAATGTTGGCACGGTGTATATTGAAATTGAAGAATATGAAGGGGTTGATCAAGAGATGGATTTACTCATCAATGAATTCCTATCCAAAATTGAATCTCCTCCCATTGGGCGAGAAATTGAGGTCCTTGAAGTTAACACCAAGCCAAGTGATAAAAAGGGAAAGGTTGAAATTGAAAAAATTTGTCAAGAGGTGAAATTACCAAGCCAAGTGTGGGGAAGTCTCCCTTCCCAAGTCACCATCCAACACAAAATTTGAGTGGGTAAAATCCTTATCTCTAAGCTTTATTTTCTCACTTGAATATGGTTTGATTGAAACAGATGGACAACTTAGAGCTCTTTGTGAAATTAAAAGTAAGAACGAGTTATGTAGTGATTGGAAATTCGGTGTAAAGCTCACCAAGGTCAAAGCTTTAAGGTGTAGGGATTATGATGGGACAAGATTCACTTTGTATAGGTCTAGAAGGAAACATTGGTGGACTAAAGAGAATTCTACGTGTCCACCACACTTATGCCAACCACCCGTACGGAGAAATCATGAAACCCAACTCACAGATGGGTGTGAAGATAAGATATGAGATCCCGGTTCGCTATGTGAAGACCAACTATGGGAACTCATATCTTGGGTAGAACTCTACCCTAGATTGGTGAAGATGGTTGCAATTTCTGTCAATCATTCAAGAAGCAAAGATCCTTGGAGATTCAAGGATGAGTACAAACATAAGCCACCATGACAATGAGCTCCTCAAAATGTCCAACTTAAGGACTTAAACTAAAAGTGCTAGGTGGGAGACACCCCACCATGGTAAACTCTTTCCACTCTCTTTTAATTTTGTCTAATAAGTGATTTGAGTTGCCATTGTAGGTACATTTCATATAGATTTGTTTGCATAAATTGATTGTTAGCATAGTCACATGTATGTTGTGTTTAGTAGTAGATGAATAAAATCAAATAGCATTTTTTGTGAATTATATGATAGTTTGATGAATAAAGAGTTGTGAGCATTATAGGGAGCACCTGGGCATATTTTTCTGCTTAGAGGGCAATTAAAAAAATGGGAGAGGACACGCGCACACGACATACGCGCATGCGTCCATGAGCAGATGCACCATCACACTCTTTCCAGAGAGTTGGGCCTCTCTCATGCGAGCATTGAGCTCTTAGCCCAAATCACCTCACGCGGACACGCACTTGCCGCGTACGCGTTTATACGCAAAAAGGGGGAAGCACGCGAGCGCACATATGGTGCTTGCGCGCCATTAGGATAAACTGTCAATGCACACGGATGCACGCCTGCCGCGTACGCATCACCTAGCTGATGCAACCATCCCATACATTCGTCCAGAGAGTTGGGCAAGCGCTGGGCCAGCACCATGCCTCCAGCCCAACTCCTTCCACGCGTGCGCGCATCATACGCACACGCGTCCCTACCAATTTTCACCATCCACGTATAAGCGCTCAAGGCGTGCATGCGTCGGTTCCCAAATCCATCAATTAACGCAGACGCGCACCGTGCGCGCCCGCGTCGATATAAAAATATGATAACCCTAAGGACGCGAGGAACGCTGCGCAGTCGCGCACGCCACCCTCCACCCTTCTTCCCCTCCCCCTCCTTCTTCTTCCTCTCGCCGTCTCATCAACCCCCTCAACCCCATCGCCGCCGGCGACCACACCCCGACCGTTGCCACCACCACATCACCCTCACCCCTCTGCCCTTCTCGCCACATCACTCTCACCCGCTCTGTCTCTCTTACCCATCGCCACTGCCGCCGCGAGGACCGCCGTCGCGCACCAACGGTAGCCGATAAGCTCTCCCATTCTCTCCCATTCGCCGCCACCTCAGTCTCCAAAGCACTGCTTTCACCCTCTCCTCTGCTCCGCCCGGTCACCACCGTGAATCTCCGCCGCAACCGCCACCAACCGCGGCGGCATTCTGCCTCTAGCTCGTATCTCTGCTGCCTGCCCTCCCCAATTCCCATTTTCATTTCTGCTCCACCTTAGGTCACTGCCCAACTCCCTTACCTCAGCTCTGTTTTGGTTTTATTGCACATTAGTCACTGTTAGTTCCTGTAATTAGTTAGAATGTAGTTTTTGAATGTTAGGATAGATAGGAATAACTGTTGTTAGGTAGCTAGGCTGTGGTTAGAGGATTCTGGGCCTGATAATTGCACCGTACTTGTTCATATGCCTATGTATGCATTGATTGTTTACCGAGCGTTGTGGCTTTGATTGATGAACATTGCGTTTAATTGCTGCCATGTCTACTTGATTTCATGATAGTTGATTAAATGCTATCTTTGGTCCATTTGCCTACCCGGGAACGTCCAATTTTAAGCCAGAATGCTGCCCAATTTTCAAGAAAACTGTTTTCACTTTTAATTTCTATTGACAAATTGAACTTGGCATATACATTTTCTAAGCTTTACTTAATTCACACCAAGTTCAAATTGGGCTAATTTCCATCTCTATTTGACTCCCGCGATTGGCATTGACCTAATGGGATCGAGAATTGCCTAACACTCTCTGTAAACCAATTATTGCAATTCTTCAATCTCATTCCTTCACAAACATTGGTGTACCCTTATGTGTGACTTCTTTTCTTTTTCCAAATTCGATTTCTACTTGTTCATAGTTGCTCGTTCACTTTCTATTGTTTATAACACCAATTAGTGTGAAAGCTAATTTTGTTATGTCTATACTCTCATAATTGTGAACATGATTCCTATGCTTAGTCACAACTCTTCCTTCATTAAGCCCATCTATCATCATACCACTAATTTCTAATTCCACTTTCCTAACTCACTAATTTCTTTACCCACCGACTTAACTTCACTTACACTTAACTTTCTTTAACCATTCTTTCAAGGTATGATGGGAAATGCTTAATTTGTGAGAGTTGTTTATTTTATTGAACATTGAATTCTTGGTTTATGTTTCCACTTATGCTTATTTGCGAACCAAGTTTTCAATTCACATCATGATTACTTTCCACTCCTACATCGTGAATATACCTATTATTTGCTATGTGCTACATGCTTAATTGCTATCAATTTTTTTTTCAGGATGTTAGACAAAGAAAAAAGAAAAGTAGCATCTTCCAAAAAGAGGAAGAGAACACCAAACCCTACTTTTGCATCCCTTCTAGCCTATGCTCAAAACCCTCTAAATGAAATAGAAAAAGTAAACTAGATGTTGCCAGCTCAGGATGAGGTCAAATTTTCCAATCTCTACTGTGAACTCAGATTCCCATCCTACAATTCAAAGAATCTGAATACTGAGAAGAAGCTAGTTATCCCATCAGATTTGACTGACATCATCCACCAACGCATTGACCGGATGGGTTTGGCTTTTGTGGATAGAGAGTTGAGCCGGGTGAACCGCTCTTGGGTGCAGGAATTTTACTGTAATTTCTTCTGCCACACCCTTGATTCGGTACTTATTAGAGGGATTGAAGTACTGATGAGCGGATAATTTGTATACTTTTTGGCATTGTTTTTAGTATGTTTTTAGTATGATCTAGTTAGTTTTTAGTATATTTTTATTAGTTTTTAGTTAAAATTCACTTTTTTGGACTTTACTATGAGTTTGTGTATTTTTCTGTGATTTCAGGTATTTTCTGGCTGAAATTGAGGGACCTGAGCAAAAATCTGATTCAGAGACTAAAAAGGACTGCAGATGCTGTTGGATTCTGACCTCCCTACACTCGAAGTGGATTTTCTGGAGCTACAGAAGCCCAATTGGCGCGCTCTCAACGGCGTTGGAAAGTAGACATCCTGGGCTTTCCAGCAATATATGATAGTCCATACTTTGCCCAAGATTTGATGGCCCAAACCGGCGTTCAAAGTCACCCTCAGAAATCCCAGCGTTAAACGCCGGAACTGGCACCAAAATGGGAGTTAAACGCCCAAACTGGCACTAAAACTGGCGTTTAACTCCAAGAAGAGTCTCTGTACGAAAATGCTTCATTGCTCAGCCCAAGCACACACCAAGTGGGCCCGGAAGTGGATTTTTATGTCTTTTACTCATCTCTGTACACCTTAGGCTACTAGTTTTCTATAAATAGGACCGTTTACTATTGTATTGAGATATCTGGGTAGCTATCTTCATTTTATGCTATCTTAGATCATTGGGAGGCTGGCCATTCGGCCATGCCTAGACCTTGTTCTTATGTATTTTCAACGGTGGAGCTTCTACACACCATAGATTAAGGTGTGGAGCTCTGCTGTACCTCGAGTATTAATGCAATTACTATTGTTCTTCCATTCAATTCCGCTTGTTCTTGTTCTAAGATATCACTTGTTCTTCAACTTGATGAATGTGATGATCCGTGACACTCATCATCATTCTCACCTATGAACGTGTGACTGACAACCACCTCCGTTCTACCTTCGATTGGGTGAATATCTCTTGGATTCTTTAACCGGAATCTTCGTGGTATAGGCAAGAACTGATGGCGGCATTCAAGAGAATCCGGAAGGTCTAACCTTGTCTGTGGTATTCTGAGTAGGATTCAATGATTGAATGACTGTGACGTGCTTCAAACTCCTAGCAGGCGGGGCGTTAGTGACAGACGCAAAAGAATCGATGGATTCTATTCTGGCCTGACCGAGAACCGACAGCTGAATTCCGCGTGCTGTGACAGAGCATATGCAATCGTTTTCACTGAGAGGATGGGAGGTAGCCATTGACAACGGTGAAACCCTACACAAGCTTGCCATGGAAAGGAATAAGAAGGATTGGATGAAGACAGTAGGAAAGCAGAGAGACGGAAGGGAAGGCATCTTCATGCGCTTATCTGAAGTTCCTACCAATGAATTACATAAGTACCTCTATCTTTATCTTTGTGTTTATTTTCGTTCATCACCATATCCATTTGAGTTTGCCTGACTAAGATTTACAAGATGACCATAGCTTGCTTCATACTAACAATCTCCGTGGGATCGACCCTTACTCGCGTAAGGTTTATTACTTGGACGACCCAGTGCACTTGCTGGTTAGTTGTGCGAAGTTGTGTAATGCCATGGTATTGAACACCAAGTTTTTGGCGCCGTTGCCGGGGATTGTTCAAGTTTTGAGCAAGCTTTTGGTCCGGTAACATCAGTGCCAAGATCCGGCAACAGCACCAAGTTTTTGGCGCCGTTGCCGGGGATTGTTCAGTTTGGACAACTGACGGTTCATCTTGTTGCTTAGATTAAGTATTTATTTTTTTCGAAATTCTTGAAGATGAATTCTAGAGTTTCATGATGATTTGTTGAAGTCTGGCTGGCTGAGAAGCCATGTCTAATCTCATTGGACCGAGGTTTCAACTTATCATCACAAAAGCTTGTTGATCTTTTTCTATCTTGCTTTTGGAGCAGTGATCTGCTAAGGCTTGGCTGGCCATTGGCCATGTCTAGTGTTTTGGACCGAAGCTTTCTTTGAAAGCTTGGCTGGCTGTGAAGCCATGTCTAATTCCTGGACCGGAGTCTTAGACTAGCATTGCACTGATTCCTGGAATTCTCATTAAGAATTTTGATACCTTTTTTCCACTTAATTTTCGGAAAACACAAAAAAATAAAAAAAAATCATAAAATCCAAAAATTTCTTGTTTAAGTTTAGTGTCTCATCTTAAGTTTGGTGTCAATTTCATGCATTCATTCATATGTATTAAGGATTCTCAAGTAATTCGTGATAATTTTCGTGCTCTAATCTTTGAATTCAATTGACTTGAGGGTTTTGTGTGTCTCATATGCATTCTCATGTTGTTAGTGTCAGTAGTATACAAACTGCTAAGTTTGGTGTCTTGCATGCATTGTTATTTGATTCTTATTGCATTTTTTCTTATTATTAAAAATCCAAAAATATTTTTAATTTGTGTCTTCTCAAGTCAATGATACAGAGAATTGAAGATTCAGAATATACAGCAGAGGAATTATACAGAAAAAGCTGTGCGTTCAAAACGCCCAGTGAAGAAGGACAGACTGGCGTTTAAACGCCAGCCAGGATACCTGGTTGGGCGTTTAACGCCCAAAAAGGTAGTATTTTGGGCGTTAAACGCCAGAATGTGCACCATTCTGGGCGTTTAACGCCAGGATGGCACAAGGGGGAGGATTCTGTTTTCAATGCAAATTTTTTTCAAGTTTTCAAAGTTTTTCAAAATCAAATCTTTTTCAAATCATATCTTTTCAATCAAATCTTTTTCAAATTCAATTTCTTTCTATTTTCAAAAATACTTGCTATCAATTAATGATTTGATTCAACAATTCAAGTCTGTTGCCTTTTCTGTTGAGAAAGGTTTAATGTCTGAATCATATCTTTTCTTGTTAGTCAAGTTTTTAATTTTTCAAAATCAAATCTTTTTAAAATGTTTTTCAAATCATATCTTCTCAATCACATTTTTTTAAAACCAATCATATCTTCTTAACCACATCTTTTTCAAAATAATTTTCAATCAAATCTCTTTGATTTCTAATTTCAAAATCTTTTTCAAAAATCATTTTATTTCTTTCCCACTTTCATTTTCGAAAATTAAGTAATGTTTTTCAAAAATGTTTTCAAAATTTTTACTTAATTTTCGAAAATCACTTCCCTTCTTCTCACATCCTTCTATTTATGGACTAACACTATTCCTTGATGCAAATTTCGAACTCCATCTTCTTTGATAAGTTCGAATTTTCTACTTCTGTCTTCTACTTTTCTTCTCCTCTGACACCTAAAGGAATCTCTATACTGTGACATAGAGGATTCCACATTTTCTTGTCCTCTTCTCTCTCATATGAGCAGGAGCAAAGATAAAAGCATTCTTATTGAGGCTGATCCTGAACCTGAAAGGACCTTGAAGAGAAAGCTAAGAGAAGCCAAAGCACAACTCTCTTTAGAGGACCTGACCGAATTCTTCAAAGAAGAAGAACACATGGCAGCTGAAAACAACAATACCAACAATACAAGGAAGGTGCTGGGTGACTTTACTGCACCTACTCCCGATTTCTATGGGAGAAGCATCTCTATCCCTGCCATTGGAGCAAACAACTTTGAGCTTAAGCCTCAATTAGTTTCTCTAATGCAACAGAATTGCAAGTTCCATGGACTTCCACTGGAAGATCCTCATCAGTTTTTGGCTGAGTTCTTGCAAATCTGTGACACTGTCAAGACTAATGGGGTTGACCCTGAGGTCTACAGACTTATGCTATTCCCTTTTGCTGTAAGAGACAGAGCTAGAACATGGTTGGACTCTCAACCTAAAGAAAGCCTGGACCCTTGGGAAAAGCTAGTCAATGCCTTCTTGGCAAAGTTCTTTCCACCTCAAAAATTGAGTAAGCTTAGAGTGGAAGTCCAAACCTTCAGACAGAAGGAAGGAGAATCCCTCTATGAAGCTTGGGAAAGATACAAACAATTAATCAGAAAGTGTCCTTCTGATATGCTTTCTGAATGGAGCATCATAGGTATTTTCTATGATGGTCTCTCTGAACTATCCAAGATGTCTTTGGATAGCTCTGCAGAAGGATCTCTTCATCTGAAGAAGACGTCTGCTGAAGCTCAAGAACTGATTGAAATGGTTGCAAATAACCAATTCATGTACACTTCTGAAAGGAATCCTGTGAACAATGGGACTAGTCAGAAGAAAGGAGTTCTTGAGATTGACACTCTGAATGCCATATTGGCACAGAACAAAATATTGACTCAACAAGTCAATATGATTTCTCAAAGTCTGTCTGGAAAGTAAAATGCACCAAGCAGTACTAAGGAGGCTTCATCTGAGGAAGAAGCTTATGATCCTGAGAACCCTTCAATGGAAGAGGTGAATTACATGGGAGAACCCTATGGAAACACCTATAATCCTTCATGGAGGAATCATCCAAATCTTTCATGGAAGGATCAACAGAGACCTCAACAAGGTTTCAATAACAACAATGGTGGAAGAAACAGGTTTAGCAATAGCAAGCCTTTTCCATCATCTTCTCAACAACAGACAGAGAGTTCTAAGCAGAATACCTCTGACTTAGCAACCATGGTCTCTGATCTAATCAAAACCACTCAAAGTTTCATGACTGAAACAAGGTCTTCCATTAGAAATTTGGAAGGACAAGTAGGTCAGCTGAGCAAGAAAATTACTGAGCTCCCTCCTAGTACTCTTCCAAGCCATACAGAAGAAAATCCAAAAGGAGAGTGCAAGGCCATCAACATGGCTGAATTTTAGGAGGAAGAAGAGGCAGTGAACGCCACTGAGGAAGGCCTCACTGGGCGTCCACTGGCCTCCAATGAGTTCCCTAATGAGGAACCATGGGAATCTGAGGCTCAAACTGAGACCATAGAGATTCCATTGGACTTACTTCTGCCATTCATGAGCTCTGATGAGTATTCTTCCTCTGAAGAGGATGAGTATGTCACTGAAGAGCAAGTTGCTAAATACCTTGGAGCAATCATGAAGCTAAATGACAAGTTATTTGGAAATGAGACTTGGGAGGATGAACCCCCTTTGCTCACCAAAGAACTAGATGACTTGTCTAGGCAGAAACTACCTCAAAAGAGACAGGATCCTGGGAAGTTTTCAATACCTTGTACCATAGGCACCATGACCTTCAAGAAGGCCTTGTGTGACTTAGGGTCAAGTGTAAACCTCATGCCTCTCTCTGTAATGGAGAAATTAGGAATCTCTGAGGTGCAAGCTGCAAAAATCTCACTAGAGATGGCAGACAACTCAAGAAAACAAGCCCATGGACTTGTAGAGGATGTTCTGGTTAAAGTTGAAAACCATTACATCCCTACTGATTTCATAGTCCTAGAGACTGGGAAGTGCATGGATGAATCCATCATCCTTGGCAGACCCTTCCTAGCCACTGCAAAGGCTGTGATTGATGTTGATAGAGGAGAGTTGATAATTCAAGTGAATGAAGAATCCTTGGTGTTTAAGGCCCAAGGATATCCCTCTGTCATCATGGAGCGGAAGCATGAAGAGCTTCTCTCAAAACAGAGCCAAACAGAGCCCCCACAGTCAAACTCTAAGTTTGGTGTTGGGAGGCCACAACCAAACTCTAAGTTTGGTGTTGAACCCACACATTCAAACTCTAAGTTTGGTGTTGGGAGGTTCCAACATAGCTCTGAGCATTTCTGAGGCTCCATGAGAGTCCTCTGTCAAGCTACTGACATTAAAGAAGCGCTTGTTGGGAGGCAACCCAATGTTATATTTTTATCTATTTTATTTTGTTATTTTCTCTTTTTTTTAGGTTGATGATCATGAGAAGTCACAAAATCAATGAAAAAAGCAAAAACAGAATGAAAAACAGGAAGAAAAACAGCACACCCTGGAGGACGCATCCACTGGCGTTCAAACGCCAGTGAGGTTAGCTGTTGGGCGTTTAACGCCCAGTCTGGCACCATTCTGGGCGTTTAACGCCAGAAAGGGGCACCAGACTGGCGTTAAACGCCAGAAATGGGCAAGAAGCTGGCGTTAAATGCCAGAAATGGGCACCAGCTCGGCGTTTAACGCCAGAAATGGCTCAAAACGTGATTTTGTTTGCCATTTGGTGCAGAGATGACTTTTCCTTGACACCTCAGGATCTGTGGACCCCACAGGATCCCCACCTACCCCACCACTCTCTCTCTTCTTCTTCCCCATTCACCAATCACCTCAACACCTCTTCCCCAAAAACCTCTCACCTATCAAATCCCATCTTTCTCTTCACCACTCACATCCATCCTTCATAAAACCCCACCTACCCCACCATTCAAATTCAAACCACTTTCCCACCCTCAAATGGCCGAACATCCCTCTTCCCCTCTCCTATATAAACCCTCCTTCACTCCTTCATTTTCACACAACATACACACCACTTCTCCCCTTCTTGGCCGAAAATTAAAGCCATTCCCTTTCCCCTCATTTCTTCTTCTTCTACTCTCTTCTTTCTTCTTTTGCTCGAGGACGAGCAAACATTTTAAGTTTGGTGTGGTAAAAGCATTGCTTTTTGTTTTTCCATAACCATTTATGGCATCCAAGGCCGGAGAAACCTCTAGAAAGAGGAAAGGGAAGGCAAAGGCTTCCACCTCCGAGTCATGGGAGATGGAAAGATTCATCTCAAGGGTGCATCAAGACCACTTCTATGAAGTTGTGGCCTTGAAAAAGGTGATCCCCGAGGTCCCTTTTTCACTCAAAAAGGGTGAATATCCGGAGATCCGACATGAGATCCGAAGAAGAGGTTGGGAAGTTCTTACCAACCCCATTCAACAAGTCGGAATCTTGATGGTTCAAGAGTTCTATGCCAATGCATGGATCACCAAGAACCATGACCAAAGTGTGAACCCGAATCCAAAGAATTATCTTACTATGGTTTGGGGGAAATACTTGGATTTTAGTCCGGAAAGTGTGAGGGTGGCGTTCAACTTGCCTATGATGCAAGGAGATGAACATCCTTACACTAGAAGGGTCAACTTTGATCAAAGGTTGGACCAAGTCCTCACAGTCATATGTGAAGAGGGCGCCCAATGGAAGAGAGATTCAAGAGGAAAGCCGGTTCAATTGAGAAGGCATAACCTCAAACCCGTGGCTAGAGGATGGTTGGAGTTCATCCAACGCTCAATCATTCCCACTAGCAACCGGTCCGAAGTTACCATAGACCGGGCTATCATGATCCATAGCATCATGATTGGAGAAGAAATAGAAGTTCATGAGGTTATAGCCCAAGAACTCCATAAGGTGGCGGACAAGTCCTCTACCTTGGCAAGGTTAGCCTTTCCTCACCTCATTTGTCACCTCTGTTATTCAGTTGGAGTTGACATAGAGGGAGACATCCCTATTGATGAGGACAAGCCCATGACTAAGAAGAGAATGGAGCACACAAGAGACCCCACTCATCATGAGATCCCTGAGATGCCTCAAGGGATGCACTTCCCTCCACAAAACTATTGGGAGCAACTAAACACCTCCCTAGGAGAATTGAGTTCCAACATGGGACAACTAAGGGTGGAGCACCAAGAACACTCCATCATCCTTCATGAAATTAGAGAAGATCAAAGAATCATGAGGGAGGAGCAACAAAGACAAGGAAGAGACATTGAGGAGCTCAAGCACTCCATAGGATCTTCAAGAGGAAGAAAGAGCCGCTATCACTAAGGTGGACCCGTTCCTTGATTTCCTTGTTCTTTATTCTTCTGTTTTTCGAATTTTATGCTTATGTTTGTCCATGTTTGTATCTTGTGATCATTAGTGTCTTAGTGTCTATGCCTTAAAGTTATGAATGTCCTATGAATCCATCACCTTTCTTGAATAAAAACGTGCTTAAATTGAAAAGATAAGAATTGCATGAATTTTGAATTTTATAACAGTTTAATTATTTTGATGTGGTGGCATTACTTTTGTCTTCTGAATGTATGCTTAAACAGTGCATATGTCTTTTGAATTTGTGGTTCATGAATGTTGGCTCTTGAAAGAATGATGAAAAAGGAGACATGTTACTGAGGATCTGAAAAATCATTACAATGATTCTTGAAGCAAGAAAAAGCATTACTATTCAAAAAAAAAGAAAGAAAATTTTGAAAAAAAAAAGAGAGAAGAAGAAAAGAAAACGAAAAAAAAGAGAGAAAAGAAAAAAAAAATAAAGTTGTGATCCAAGGCAATAAGAGTGTGCTTAAGAACCCTGGACACCTCTAGTTGGGGACTCTAGCAAAGCTGAGTCACAATCTGAAAAGGTTCACCCAATTATGTGTCTGTGGCATGTATGTATCCGGTGGTAATACTGGAAGACAGAGTGCTTTGGGTCACAGCCAAGACTCAAAATGTAGCTATGTTCAAGAATCATCATACTTTACTAGGAGAATCAATAACACTATCTGGATTCTAAGTTCCTAAAGAAGCCAACCATTCTGAATTTCAAAGGATAGAGTGAGATGCCAAAACTGTTCAGAGGCAAAAAGCTAAAAGCCCCGCTCATCTAATTAATACTGATCTTCATAGATGTTTTTGAAATTCATTGCATATTCTCTTCTTTTTATCTTATTTGATTTTCAGTTGCTTGAGGACAAGCAACAATTTAAGTTTGGTGTTGTGATGAGCGGATAATTTGTATACTTTTTGGCATTGTTTTTAGTATGTTTTTAGTATGATCTAGTTAGTTTTTAGTATATTTTTATTAGTTTTTAGTTAAAATTCACTTTTCTGGACTTTACTATGAGTTTGTGTGTTTTTCTGTGATTTCAGGTATTTTCTGGCTGAAATTGAGGGACCTGAGCAAAAATCTGATTCAGAGACCAAAAAGGACTGCAGATGCTGTTGGATTCTGACCTCCCTGCACTCGAAGTGGATTTTCTGGAGCTACAGAAGCCCAATTGGCGCGCTCTCAACGGCGTTGGAAAGTAGACATCCTGGGCTTTCCAGCAATATATGATAGTCCATACTTTGCCCAAGATTTGATGGCCCAAACCGGCGTACAAAGTCACCCTCAGAAATCCCAGCGTTAAACGCCGGAACTGGCACCAAAATGGGAGTTAAACGCCCAAACTGGCACTAAAACTGCCGTTTAACTCCAAGAAGAGTCTCTGCACGAAAATGCTTCATTGCTCAGCCCAAGCACACACCAAGTGGGCCCGGAAGTGGATTTTTATGTCTTTTACTCATCTCTGTACACCTTAGGCTACTAGTTTTCTATAAGTAGGACCTTTTACTATTGTATTGAGATATCTGGGTAGCTATCTTCATTTTATGCTATCTTAGATCATTGGGAGGCTGGCCATTCGGCCATGCCTAGACCTTGTTCTTATGTATTTTCAACGGTGGAGCTTCTACACACCATAGATTAAGGTGTGGAGCTCTGCTGTACCTCGAGTATTAATGCAATTACTATTGTTCTTCCATTCAATTCCGCTTGTTCTTGTTCTAAGATATCACTTGTTCTTCAACTTGATGAATGTGATGATCCGTGACACTCATCATCATTCTCACCTATGAACGTGTGACTGACAACCACCTCCGTTCTACCTTCGATTGGGTGAATATCTCTTGGATTCTTTAACCGGAATCTTCGTGGTATAGGCAAGAACTGATGGCGGCATTCAAGAGAATCCGGAAGGTCTAACCTTGTCTGTGGTATTCTGAGTAGGATTCAATGATTGAATGACTGTGACGTGCTTCAAACTCCTAGCAGGCGGGGCGTTAGTGACAGACGCAAAAGAATCGATGGATTCTATTCCGGCCTGACCGAGAACCGACAGCTGAATTCCGCGTGCTGTGACAGAGCATATGCAATCGTTTTCACTGAGAGGATGGGAGGTAGCCATTGACAACGGTGAAACTCTATACAAGCTTGCCATGGAAAGGAATAAGAAGGATTGGATGAAGACAGTAGGAAAGCAGAGAGACGGAAGGGAAGGCATCTTCATGCGCTTATCTGAAGTTCCTACCAATGAATTACATAAGTACCTCTATCTTTATCTTTGTGTTTATTTTCGTTCATCACCATATCCATTTGAGTTTGCCTGACTAAGATTTACAAGATGACCATAGCTTGCTTCATACTAACAATCTCCGTGGGATCGACCCTTACTCGCGTAAGGTTTATTACTTGGACGACCCAGTGCACTTGCTGGTTAGTTGTGCGAAGTTGTGTAATGCCATGGTATTGAACACCAAGTTTTTGGGGTTCATGACCGGGGATTATGAGAGTTGTGAAAAGTATTGTTCACAATTTCGCACACCAAGTACCTATTTCAGAGCAAGCCATTGAGGATGCCCTTACTTGTCGGCCTAAGACCAGTGACACTTATGCCTTCCTACAGGCTGAGATAGACCTTCATTGCATGACCTTCGATTTTGACGCACTGAGAGCCGTGGTTGCTACTCCAGATGCCCCCTGGGTGATGGATGCCGAGAACAAGGCACCCAAGGGGATGCTCTTCAGTTATCTGAGCAAAGAGGCCAAGACTTGGCAGCAGATTTTTGCTCACTACGTCATGCCTACTACCCACTTCACAGAGATCCCAGTTGCTATGTTGATCTTGATCAGCTGTGTGATGGAGGGAAAAGAAGTTTATTACCCTCAGCTGATCAAGCGATTTATGTGGAGAGCCCACATCCGAGGCATATTTCTTTTCCCGGTTATGGTCACTCAGATGATTCAGAGAGCCGGAGTTCTGTGGCACCAGGATGATATATCGCCACCTCCACCGCTCCCTCAGAAGGAGCCAGTTACCATTCCATGGGGATCCTGGGTGCATGAGAAGCCTGCCTCTCGACGCTGATCTCGGGCTAGAGCAGCAGTTGAGGGAGTTGGACCCTCTTCATCATCAGCCGCTGCAGGAGCATCTACCTCAGCCGCAGCACTTCCTATGCCACCACCGGCCGCACCTTAGCTGACTTACTTACTAGTTCAGCATCTCTTCCGCTACATGGAGCGCAGCAAGTGCCATATCATGCGTCGCCTGGACCGGCTTGACCAGCTGTTTGTGGCCTAGGGCCTTGAGCTACCCCCTCTACTAGATTCTTCCGATTCCGATGAGGAGACCCATGAGGAGGAGCAGCCCAATTTACATGATAAGTGTACTCATGAGGAGGAGCCAGTTCATGTGGAGGTACCACCTCAGACTCAGGAGACTCAGCCTCAGCCGGTACCACAGTCAGAGCTAGAGCTTACCGGTGCACCTATCCCTGATCCTCCGGATTAGTGTTGAGGACGATGCTTGATCTTAAGTGTGGGGAGGTTGCCGGTGGCACCATTAGAGGACTGGTGAACATTTTAGCTATTTCCTAGTTATGCTATCTAGTTATCCTATTTTGCGCACTTTTGTATATACTTGTCATTTTGGTTTATTTTGGGATACTCTTATTGCGTATTTTGGATTTTAGATGTTTTGGATGCTAGATTCCATACTTTTAGTTAGATTTTTCTTTATATACTTTTGCATATCTTTCTTTTTAGCTTATGGTTGTGATTAGGAACCATGTTGAATTAATAAAACTTAGCCACCCTTTTTGCATAAGAAATTGGTTTTAAATTGATGAAGGAAAGGGTAAACTAGGGAATTTTTTTAGAATTTCTCAATCACAACAATGCTTAGTCAAATATTGAGATTTTCCAAGGAACTTAATTATAGGGCACCAACCCAATTGATTGAAAAAAAAAAATATTTTTGTGAAACTTGCTTGAATTCTATATTTTGTGAAGCATGTATTGAGCTAAGAACACAAGCTTGTGAGACTTGAGCCTATTGATGTGACTACATTTTATAACCACCTATTATTTTTTTCCTTCTTGTGTGCAATTATTCCCTTTTTATGATTGTTATTCTTGATTTGCTTGATTTTATATGTCCATTTATTTCTCGTATTCATGCATTTGTATGATTGAGGCCATTATTTCATTAGCTCACTTGTCCAAATAGCCTACCTTTTACTCTCCATTGTTAGCCAATTTTGAACCTACGCTTAACCAACCTATTCTCATGTTAGCACATTACAAGCCCAAGGCGAAAAACCAATGAAAGTTCCTTGCTTGGATCTTTGATTAGCCTAGGCTAGTGAGAGTGTTCAGTATTCAAAGTTGGTGAGGCTTGGGAACATCGGATGGGATAAAAGGGGTAGTTACACTTCCACATTTAGGAATTGGGAATATATTCATGTATTGATTAAATGTATAGACCTTATGCATTGACGTTCTTGTATATAGTTTGAAAGAAAGACAAAAAAAGAAAGAAAAAAAAGAAGAAAAAAATAAGAAAATGAGAGAAAAAAAGAAAATGAAGAAAATGAAAAGAAAGCAACCAAAGGGGACAAAATGCCCCAAAGAGAAGCTCAATAAAAGGAATCAATGCATAAGTGTTATGAACCAAGAAATAGAATGCATGAGTATATGAAAAAAAAAAGGAAGTGAAGAATGGGTAGTTAGGTTAGCACTTAATTATATAGGTCATTATATAGGTTAGGTGGGAAAGTTTAAGCTAATCAAATATTCAAGTCCTAGTCCACTAGCCATATATGATCCTACCTTGACCCTAACCCCATTACAACCTAAATGAAAGACCTCATGATGAATGTATGCATGCATTGAATAGGTGTTGATTGTTAGAAGAAAATCAAATTTTGGAAAGCATGACTAGAAGAGAATTGAGTGAATTAACCCTTAAACACTCGAGTGAATAGAACGGATACACATCCGGTGAGGGTTCAAAAGTTCAATTACATGTGTTCACCCATATTACCTATATTCTTGCAAGCTTGAATTTCTTTTGATAATTCAATACAATTGTGGTTTGGACTCGATTCCTATTGCCCTAGTTCTTGTGCTTACACATGTTCTCTTGAGAATTGATTTGTTTGAACCAAGTATTTTCATTCACTATAGATAGTTGCATTTAGATAGGTTCATATGGTTTAGTTGCATTTAATAAATGTAATACCCCTTAGTTCCTTCTTATTTTAGCATGAGAACATGCTAAGGTTTAAGTGTGGGGAGGTTGATAAACTCCATTTTTAGGGTTTATCTTGTATTGAATTTAGAGCGTTTCATCAACCTTTTGTCACATTTAGCCAAGGAATTAGCATGATTTTGTAATCTCTCCCTATTTGCACTTAAGTATAAAAACATGCTTTTTAAGCCTTATTTTGATGAATTCTAATTCCTCCTTAATTCCATAAGATGCCTTGATGTGTTTGCTAGTAATTTCAGGATTGAAATAGGCTAGGCATGGATCAAAGGAGCAAGGAAGGAAGCATACAAGTGGAGAGAAGCATAAAAAAGCCAAAGAATTGATCTCGGCCAAGCACGCGCACGCGCACAAGGCGCTCACGCGCACATTGCAAAATCGGCCAGGGACGCGCACACGTATCGTGCGCGCACACGTCGCAGTCCGCACGTGATTTCATTAAAGCAACACGTGCCTGGCGATTTTGGAGAGTTTCTGGATCCATTTTGGCGCCAGAATTCTGATAGAAAGGATTAAAAGGACAAAGGATTGAAGGGATTAGAGATTTTAGCATCATTTTACACACATGAGGATTAGGATTAGTTAGTTTTAGAGAGAGAAGCTCTCACTTCTCTCTAGGATTAGGATTAGGTTTAGGTTAATTTCTCCTCTTAGATCTAGGTTTAATTCATGCTTTAATTCACTTCTCCTTTATCAATTCTTACTCTGCTCCTCTTTCTCTTTCTAGTTATGTGCTTTAATAATTATAATTTCTTATTTTGTTTTGGATAGATTGTTGTTCCTTTGTTTTCTTTTAATAATGCAATATTGAGGTAATTCATGATAATTGTGATTTCCTTGATTGTTGTTGTTAATTCTTTGCATTCAATTGTTGTTAGAATTCATTCTTGTTGTGATTTGCTATACTTTTCTTTTGTGCCTTCCAAGTGTTTGATTAAATGCTTGGAAGAATATTAGAATAGAATTTTATGTTCTTGGCTTGAGAAGGTAACTTAGGATTTCTTGAATTACTAGTGTCCAATTGATTGATAGTTGATAGCCATTGACTCTAGCCTTCATTAATCCAATTAGTGAAAAGCTAGGATTTATGGACTAGGATTGATATAACTCACTTGACTTTTCTTTGTTAATTGATTTACGGATGACTAAGTAGGATTAATCCTTGCAACTACCATACTTGTGGCTAGTGATAATGATGAAGACCCTTGACAACCAAACCTTGCCAAGACCATTTTGTTAATAAAATTTCATTACCATTTACTATTCATGTTTCTCATCTAAAACCCCAAAATAAACAAGTTCATAACCAATAACAAGAACACTACCCTGCAAGTCCTCTGAGAGACGACCCGAGGTTTAAATACTTCGGTTTATAGATTTTAGGGGTTTGTACTTATGACAAACAAAATTTTTATATGAAGGGATTATTGTTGGTTTAGAGACTATACTTTACAACGAGATTTCATTTGTGAAATTCTAAACCGTCAATAATCCAATCATCGGTGCTCCCTTGGTGGTGTTGAACACCAGTTTTGGGCATTCAACGCTGGCCTTGGTCCTCCTTGGCCGTTGAACGCCAGAGCGGGGGTAGTTTGGGCGTTCAACGCCCGTTTTGGGCAGTCCTCTTAAAAGAAAAGTATAAACTATTATATATTGCTGGAAAGCTCTAAAAGTTAGCTTTCCAACTTTGTTAAGAGCGTGTCAATTAGACCTCTGTAGCCCAAGATATGCTCATTGGAATGTACGGAGGTTAGGATTTGACAACATCTGCTATCCTTTCTTTGTCTTTAAATTAGACTTTTCCAAAACTTACCATTTTCACCCAAAAATCACCTAAAATTATAAGAAGAATACTAAAACTCATAGTAGCATCCAAAAGGAGAATTTTTCACTAAAAAATACTAAAACTTAATAAAATATAACTAAAAACACTCTAAAAATGCTATGAAAAAAGGGTATAAGATGCTCTGTCATCAATACCCCCTACACAACCCTCAATCACCAAACCTTCAAGCACCACACCATCCACCTCCATGGAATCCAAATATTTATATACTTTACAACCAACCATATGAACCATCACCTCCTTGCACACCACCTCAATTCACTCACCCACATAACACACCTTCCAACTATACAACCTTTTTCCCAACCATTGAACCTTCCTTCTCACCTAAATGTGAAGTTCACCAACCCTTATCCCAAGAACAACAAGACCTTCAAACTTTTATTCAAGAGCAAGAAGAATTTCAAAAGAAGCAAGGAGAATTCATGGCAACCATAGCCGAAGCGATAAACCGCTTGGCGTTACTATGCTCAAGCAATCAAGACATTCCCCTTGAGGAATGTGGAGGATCAACTAAGGAGTGTGGTGAGGAGGAGAGCATGGAGTCCAAAAGAGAAGAAGTGGAGTTAAGGCTTGAGCCACAAGAGGAGGAAGGTAAAATAATTAAACCAAAAGAGGTAAATGGGGAATTGAGGGAACTTGATCAAGAAGTGGATTCTATCATCAATGATTTTTTGTCCACCTTAGTATATCCCCTCAATAATCTTGATGAACCTTCCTTCTTTGAGTTTGAGAAAGATATGAAAGTAAACTTCACACAACCTCCTAAGTTTGGATTGAATGATAGTAAGGAAAACTTAGAGGAGGTTAGTGAGGAAGAGCTAGAAAAGGGTGGGGAGGAAGAGGTAGACAACCAAGGGGTGGAGGTATTTATGCAAGAGTTCACAAGAGTAACTCCGTCCCAAGAGCAAATTGAGTGGGTGACAATATCCTCAAGAAGCTTCATAGGCTCACATCAATATGCTATCTTGGAAACGGATTACCAACTTCAAGTCTTTCTTGGGTTGTTAAATGGTAGAGAATTGGAGGTTGGTCACAAAAGGGGTCAAGATTCATCAAAGAAGCCAAATAAACATTTGAAATTCAAGTGTGGTGCAAGGTTCAATTGGGAAGATTCCAAGGTTTATGGGGGTGCTTCAATGGAAATTCAAGAGTTTGTTCATCCAAATTCAAGAGCAAAATCAACAAGGGGATGGTCGGGAAACTAAAGTATGGGATCTGGGCATACACTTCTACAATCAACCACCTTGGGTCCCAATTTCTTGCTTGAGGTTGCTTGAGAGCTTGATGTACTTCATTTGGGATCCTGGAGGATTTTGAAAGAGTAAACATGGGTGGTAACTCAAAGATGAGTGGAAGCATAAGCCACCTTGACACAAGCTTCACTCAAAAAGTCCAACTTAAGGACTTTAAACCAAAATGTTAGGTGGGAGACACCCCACCATGGTAATATCCTTCTAACCCTTTATCTCTTTTAGCTTTTGTTTCTTGAATAATTGCTTATCTTGCTTAGCTTAGTTTAGTTGCATTTTAGTTTGATCATGTGTTTTTGAATAATGATATGTTTTGGGGTTGAAAACCTTTGATTGATATCATGGTTGGTGCCTTAGAGGTATTAAAATTTTGCAGAAATAGAGCATTGTGCATACGCACACCTGCCCCATTTTTTATTATCTGTGCATACGCACCCATCTGTGCATACGCACACACGTTTGCGCACCCTCTGTTTAGAGCGCTCGCATCTGTTTGTGCTCACGCACCCCAATCTATTTCATTCTGTGCGTACGCACACCAGTCTGTGCGTACGCACACATGATCCTTTTGGCCTGTTCTAAAAAAAGAGTTTTCTGTGCGTGCACACCTTCTTGTGCGTACGCACACCTTACATCACCCTTCCTGCCGGGAGTGCTCGCACACAACTATGCATATAAGCACGCCTCTGCTTTTCCTAGTGTGCGTACGCACAAGTCACGTTCTAGGCGTTAATCAGGAAGGATGCCCTATTGCGCTAGACAACCCCAACCATTCTTTTCTCTTCTTTGTCTGGCCACACGCAGCCCTACCCACCCTTCTTCTGGCGACCCTGCCGCCGCCGCCACCACCCTCCCTTTCTTTTTCTTTCTTCTTCTTTCTTCTTCTTTCTCTATCACGGCATGCTATCCCCTGTTCCTCCTAGCACCACAGGTGTCTTCTCCAGAGCCCAGCCTCCGTGAACTTCGCACTGGCTGTCACAAGTACCACTGTTACACCATCTTCTTCTCTTCCATTCTTCAACTCTTCAAGTTTTATGTTTTACTCTTCTTTGTTCTGTTTATTTGCTTGGCTAATTTTTTTTTCTTTGTTTAACTTTGGTAATGTAGGTTAAGTTTTGCTTAATTAGTTGTTTTTGAGTTGCAAGTGTTCAATTTCTAATTTATAGGTTGTTATTGCTTGAATTTGATGAATATGTGCATTGCATGCCATGTGTTTGATATAATGCCCAAATGAACTTTTTGTTTAATGCATGTGTTGTAGCTACCACATGTATTGGACTATATTCTTGTTTGGCATTCTAATCAAGAATTGTGCACTTTTGAATGATTATGATGTTATTTTAGATTGGAATTTCAATAATGTGATTGTTTATTAGTTTGAGTTGCTAACACCAAATTGATATGAAAATTGACATTTGTCTCTTATTTGGTGGAAATTTTAACAAGTGCATATTGAATTTAGTGAATTGAATTGAATTACTTGTTCATCAAGGTTTTTAAATTAATATAATCATATAACAAGGTCCTTGTTTCTTGTTAATGCTTTGCATTTGTTTGAGTTAACTTGACTTGTTTCTTATCAAGCTTGTCACTTTTTGGAACAAGAACCTTGTCTATGTGATTATTTCATTATTTTTTTTAAAGATGAATAAGTAGTCTTCTTTTCATCATTTGAATTGGTTTTTTTTTTGTGCTATTCTATATTAACTTTGTGCCATCACATGTACAATTTCAATATCCAATATTTCTTAAATTCAATTTACCCTTATTATAATTGCCTAAGCTTGCTTGTCCTTAATTGATGCTCATCTATTACTTGCATCTTAGGCCGTTTAATTGAGGAACTCATGCTTAATTTTTTATTGTGTGGATGTCGTTTTCACCGACCGTTGTGTGTGTTCTAACCGCGCGCATAATTGGAATACGCACCGGCTCATTTTTATCATGCCACACCACTATACAAACTTCCTCAATTAAATGCTTGTTTATTTTCTTTTGGCTCCAAGTATACAATGTATTTGCTCCCTCCTTTACCTTTTTGTGCCACTTGCCCTATGATTCTTAATTATACTGTTGTGACTGAAATGTTGTGACTGAAATGTTGATGTAATTAATTTAGGTTTTTTGTTTTCCTAGGTTGTCATTGCAATGTGTCTAATTCTCAACAAAGAAAGAAATAAAAGATTTGAAGGAAAAGTTTACTATCTCTCCCCTGATATTGTGGTAAGGTATATTATTTTGAAATTTGGGTGTATTTATGTAATGTATTGTGTGTAATAACTATTTCTTTCGGTGTTATTGACGATCGGATTTTCTATCGGTAAAGAATAAAAGTAATCACGTTGTAAATATAGTCTCTAAACCAACAGAAAATCCTTTCGTACAAAAGTTTTTGTTGTCTCAAGTAACAAACCCCTGATAAAATTGATAACCGAAGTATTTAAACCTTGGGTCGTCTTCTCAAGGAATTACAGGGAAGTGTTCTTATTATTGGTTATGCAAAGGTATATTTTGGGGTTTTCAAAAGGGTTGAACAAGTAATGTAAAATAATAAGTAGTTAAAATAATAACTAATAAAGCTCTTGGCAAGGTATGAGAACTGGAAGTCCTATCCCAGTTATCCTTATCAATTGTGATGAGAATTGGATTTTTCTCCCACTTTGTTAACCTCTAACTATGAAGGTAAGTTAAGTGGATGAATTGATTTTGATTCCTCAGGTCATAGTCTTTCCTTGGGAAAGGCTAGAGTTATTGGAACTCGAATTAATTCTTGAAGAATTCCAAATTTCAATCAACAATGAGTTTGATAACTCAAGTGTCTCCAATGACTCAACCAAAGCCAAAAGGGAAAAATATAAATTATTTATATAAATAAAAGAAAGCAATCATAATTCTAAAATACCTCAAATTATATTAAATGAAGATATCAATTCTAACATGAAAAAGTTCATAAATTAAATTGGAAAAATAAATAAAAGGAACATTAAACCTGGAACTCAGAAGAAATTATAAGTTGAAATAATAAGAAATCCTAAATCCTTTAAGAGGAATCCTAATCCTAAATCCTAAGAGAGAGGAGAGAACCTCTCTCTCTAAAAACTACATCTAAATTATGAAAAGTGAATTATCAGTCGTCTCTCTTCATTCCTCCACTTTGCAGCCTTTAATCTGTGTTTTCTGGGCTTGAAACCAGGCTGGAAATAGCCCAGGATTCGCTGGTTGCGAAATCTGCCACGCTGATTTTTGTCATTGCGATGCGTCCGCGTGGAGCACACATTCGCGTCACCTAGCTGTATGGCCATTATGACAAATTATATATCAAATCGAAGCCCCAGACGTTAGCTTTCTAATGCAACTAAATCCGCATCATTTGGACCTCTGTAGCTCAAGTTATGACCATTTGAGTGCGAAGAGGTCTGGCTGACAGCTTTGCAGTTCCTTCAACTTCTTGTATTCCTTCCACTTTTGCATGCTTCCTTTCCATCATCTAAGCCATTCCT
This sequence comes from Arachis hypogaea, assembly GCF_003086295.3. Classification (NCBI taxonomy): domain Eukaryota; kingdom Viridiplantae; phylum Streptophyta; class Magnoliopsida; order Fabales; family Fabaceae; genus Arachis; species Arachis hypogaea. The sequence continues at coordinate 59,172,563 of NC_092037.1, forward strand.
ACCCTCTAATCCCTGAAATCACTTAACACATATATCAAGGCATTGAATGATAATAAGAGAGTATTAATATTAGCAAATATAAGGCCCAAGAAGCATGTTCTCAATCATATCACAAAATCAGGAAGAAAAACGTAAAACCATGCAATTAGTATGAATAAGTGTGAGAATAATGGATAAAATCTACTAAATTAAGCATAGGATAAACCATGAAATAGTGGTTTATCAATCTCCCCACACTTAAACATTAGCATGTCCCCATGCTAAGCTCAAGAGAAGCTATAAGAGAGTGAAGAGGGATGGTAGAGAGTATGCAATGCAACCTATGAATGTGAATGCAACTACATGCTAAGATGTTACTTGGTTAAAAGCAAACAAGTTCTTCAAGACAAATACAAACCAAATTCCACTAATTCAAATCGTACAATAAAAAGCAAGTAAACTTGTAAGAAGAAAGCTCATGAAAGCAGGGAACATAGAATTAAGCACTGAACCTTTACTGGTAGTGTATATCACTCTAACTCTCAAGTGTCTAGGGTCAATCACTCTACTCTTTCCTAGTCATGCTTTCTCAACCTTGTTCTTCATCTAACCAATCAATAAATATTCAGCATACTAATGCAGACATCATGAGGTCTTTCAAGGGTTGTAATGGGGCTGAGGTAAAGGTAAGGATATATATATATATATATATATATATATATATATATATATATATATATATATATATATATATATATATATATAGGTTGAGCTTGTATTAATGGTTGACTCATTTGTTGTAAAGTTATCATATTTTGTCTATGAACAAAATGCAATTTACGAACATGATAAATCCTTTTATTCTTAATGTTTTCTTTTAAGCTTTTTACGGATCTTACTACTTTAACATTTCTTAACATATTTCTTATTTTGATTATTTTTTTATCTAATTTTTCTATTTCTTGACTTAATTCAGAAGATTCAGCTATTATTTCTATGTATCTTCTTGCTAAGGCTAATCTTCTCATTTTCATATTTCTTCTAAGAAACTTTAAAGATTTAAGCTTCTTATGCAGTAATGACATTATATTTAAAGAAAATAGAATATAATAATAAAGAGATTAAAGGATGAATAAAGCTTACAGAAATGGACTTGTACTATTATTGCTTGCAAAGTTGATACAATTCTTGAAGATGATTACAAATACTTGAAAAATTTATAAAGTAAGAAGATATAAGAGTAGAGAGATTTCTTGAGTATTCAAGTTTTTGATGCCCTTAAATGAGTGAGGGCTTTGGTATTTATAGACCCAAAATGGTGACTATTTGGGTACTATTTGCCGACAGTACTGTTTGCTTTTACTGTTTGCCGACATTTACTGTTTGCTTTTACTGTTTGCCGACATTCACTGTTTGCTTTTACTGTTCAACATTTACTTTTTACTTTTTTACTTTTTTTTTCATGATTGGGCTTTTACACATACATTACTTTGTTATATCTCAAATGGATCTTGTGAGTCTTGATAATAATGAGCTGGGCTGGATTGGACCTCTTCATCTTCTCCAAGAGGCACGGTCTGTATTGCTTGTAAAGAGTTTTGAATATCTTCTTCTGAAGTTGCTGCGGCTAATGCTGCCATAATTTGTCTCTTTTGTGCTAAGAATTGAGTTTCTTTCTTATACGCTATTTGTTCATTGTTGGTGCTTGAGGCTGTTATAGCCGGACGCTTTTGTGATGTTGTTAACCATTGATCAATAGCTCTTTTACTTAGCAGATTTATATCATATTTGTTCCACCACTTAATTTTTATTATTCTTACTAAATATTGTATGCTTGCACATTCCTCATATGCTGCTGAATCATATTCCCAAGTCATAATCCAGCTTATTCCCATAGCTGCTATAAAGGAAATGAATTTGTACTCTTGTAGAAATGATGACTTGCTTTTGAAGTACTCATACGCCATGCTGGCTTCTTTCGGGAAGAAGGCTTCTATCGGTCCGAAATTCTGGAACCATGATTGGAACCATTTGGGAAATTGTAATGATATCCCCTTCCTGAACCATATGAACCAAGAATGGGGACTTGGTGATAGGAATAAAATATGGTTCCATGCTTCTTGGTAATCATAATAGGTATAGCTTTGAGGTTCAAACTTCAAAGAGAAGTTTTTAGAATGATATGGGGGTAATTCCCATTCTTGTAGAGATAATATTTTCATGATTTTTATTTTTGAGTAAATAGGTTGTTTGGTATTGGAGTCTCTACAATGGGTTAATTCAATAGATCCAGTGTCTACTAATATGAATTCATAGAATTTCTGGGTTTTTTGTGGGTTAATAGGAATGTAATGGAAAGTGTTTGGGAAAATAGTCTTGTATAGGGTTTTTCTGTCTTTTTTGAACCATTCTTTTTCAATGGTTAATATTTTAATAGGATTGGGCTTTTCATAATAAGGAAACTGTTCTTTCAAAGGTTGAGTGTTGTAGAGATCTAATGGTTGTAATAATGTGAATTTATTATTTGTAGTAATTGAAGGGCTCTTAGAAGGTGATAATGATGATGATGCTTTTACAACCTGTGACATTGTCATAGGTCTTAATGATAATGGTTTTGCTGGTACAGGGATAATAGGTAATTTTGTTTCTTTTACTTGGTCAAAAGGTTGACCATAATCTTCACTGGAGGCTGGTTTTTGCTCCATCTTTTCCCTGCAAAAATTCTCTAGTAAGAAAGTCAGGGAGTGAATTTAGTTCTCCTTTTATATGTTCAATAGTAAAATCAAAGCATGATAAAATAGCTTGCCATCTTGCAAATATTTGTTTTGAAACCAAATTTTTTACATCATTCTCTAAAACATTTGGGGCTACTTTACAATCAGTTCTTATTAAGAAGGTTTTATTAAATAAATCTTCTTGAAATTTTGAAACACATAATACTATGGCAAGTATCTCTTTTTTAACTGTGGGGTAGTTCTTTTGGGCTTGGTTCCAAATTCCTGAATGGTATTTTACTATCTGTTCTTTTGAGCTTTTAGGAGGTATTTGTTTAAGAATTCCTCCATATCCTAATTCTGATGCATCTGTTTCTACAATTAATTTAGCCGATGGGTCTAGTATATTTATGCAAGGTATTTCTTTTACTGCATTTTTTATTTTTATTATTATAGAAGTCATTTCTTTTGTCCATGGAGGTGGGTTTTTTCTTAACCTCTTATAAAGAGGTTCGCAAGTAACTCTTATACCAGGTAAGAATTCTGCCACATAATTTAAACATCCTAAAAATCTTTGTAATTGTTTTTTGTCAGTTATTTCATTTGGAAACTTATCTGCAAATTCAATAGCTCTTTTAATAGGTACTATGGTTCCTTGATAAATTTCATATCCTAAGAACCTTACTTTAGTTGTAAAAATTTTCATTTTCTTTTCTGATAAAACTAATCCCTGCTCTTTTATAATGTCCATAAATTTTTCTAGATGATATATGTGCTGCTTTATACCTTTTGAGTATACTAATACGTCATCAAGATATACTATAGTAAATTCTATATGTGGGTAAAATATATTATTCATTATTTCTTGAAACTCGCTTGGAGCATTTTTTAATCCTTGAGGCATTACATTCCATTCATAATGTCCAAAAGGTACTATAAAGGCTGTTTTATATCTATCTTCCTCTTTTACTGCAATTTGATAATATCCTGATTTTAAATCAAATTTTGAAAAGATATTTGCTTTATTTAATCTTTTAATTAAATCACTTTTATTTGGTAAAGGATACCTAATCCATTTTAATACCTTGTTTAGAGGTTTATAATTGATAACTAATCTTGGAGCACCTCTTTCTATTTCAGATGCTTTCATCACATAGAAGCCTGTACAGCTCCACGGTGATTTTGAAGGTCTTATTAGTCCTTTATCTAGATATTCTTGTATTTCTTTTTTACAATATTCTAGATACTCTTTGTTCATATGTATCGGTTTTGCCTTTGTTGGTATGTCTTTTTCTTTAAACCCATCTTCATATGGTAAAGATATTTCATGTAATTTTCTATGTTGAAAGGCTGTGGGATTTAAACTACATAATTCTTTTTTAATTTTTTCTTCAATTGCTTTTATTTTACCTTGTATTTCTGGGGTTTGTAATTGTTCTTCTATTCTTTTATGTGTAATTTCTTGGTTTAAGTAGTTAATTTGTCTTGTTTTTCTTTCTATAATATTAACTTGACGCGGTAATTGTTGTAAAGTTTTCTCTAGGCTCAAACAATTAATTTGTTTTACTTCTGTTTCCATTACACTAACCTGTGTAGATAGGTGTTGTAACAGATTGAGTTCATGCTGTTTTGGTCTTGTGAGAAATTCAAAATGGACAGGATGATTAGGGATTCTTGTACAAGTTATTCCGTCTATGTCGACATTAAAGGGATATAATAATAAAGTGAAAGGATTTCCTAATATAACTTGATGAGATATATTTCTTGCTAAAAAGAATGTAGTGGCAAAGCATACCCTATTTTTACAAATTTTTGCTTTGGATAACTTATAGTCTATAGTCATTTTGTCGTTTTCTGCCATTAAAACTCTTTCTGTAGTTTTCTCATAATATTTTGTGGGTATTAATCCTTCTTGTATACAATTAACATCAGCTCCTGAATCTACCATAGCTATTAAATCAAATTTTTCTTCTCCTACTATTAAAGTTATCGTAGTAAACCATTTTTGACTTACTAATAATGTTAATATATTTATATAGTTTTCTGTACCTAGGTTAATATAATTCTCAGGGATTGTTATATTACTAGTCCCTTCATTATTTTGCAAAGATTGTTCTTGGATCTTTATTATGTTTTCTCCTTCTATTTTTAGTAATCTGTAGTCCATATTAATGTTTTGTTGTTTTAATTCTGAAACTTCTCTTTTTAACTTTTTTATCTCTTCTTTAAGAGAATTAAGGGAAACTTCTTCTTGTGGATTTTTAAAACGATTATAAATTTCTTTTATTTCTATTGGTCTTATTTCTTGCTTACTTTCTTCTTCTTTTTTAATTAATTCAGCTAATTGTCTTATAAACTCATCCCTTAATGGTGTATCTTCTAACTTGTCAATTATTTTGACTAGTGTAGAAGTTTGTTCTTTAGTTAAAACATTTACAGTTTTTTCGCAGTTTCTACAGTTACATAATCCTATTCCTAAACAATTATTATTATCCTGTTCCTCTTTTCCGCTATTTCCTCCTGAGCTCTCTTCTTCTGACATAAAGTCTATTTGTTGTATAAAATAGTCTTAAGTTTCAGAAGAATCTTCATAACTTGATTCTTCTTCTGATTCTGAATTGATTAGTATGGCTGTTAAAGCGTGTTTAATTTCTTTATTTTCTATTTTATTTATTTTTTGTTCTGTCGTACATTTATTAGCATAATGTCCTTGTTTTTTACATTTCCAACATATTACTGGTTTTTTCTTATTAGAAAATTTAGGTTTTCCTTTAGGGGTTTTATGGAATTTTTTATGATATTTCTGTTCATAATAAAGGGGTTTGTCTATATTATATTTAGGTTTTTTATAAAATTTTCTCTTTTTAACTTTATGCTGTCCACTAGGTGCTTTTTCAGTAGTTATTCCATATTGATAACAAAAAGTGCCAAGCTCTCTTTTACCCGTGATACTTTCTTGTTTTATTTTCTGTTGTATCTTGGTATCTGTGCATACTTCTATACCTGTTTGTACTATTATATTATGCAATTGTCCAAAAGTTAATGAATTATAGGGAATCTGGGTCCCAAATTGTGTTTGTAGTTTTTGTAATACTTTTTTCAGAGAATAATTTTGGTAAGGCTGCTACGAATCTTTCTTTCCAGAAAGGCGCATGTGCATCATCTCTTATCATGACTTTTGACATAAAAACATCTTTATACCATCTATAATCAGACATGGTTGGACATCTTAAATTCATTAATTGAGTATGTATCCTATCTTTAAAAATACTGGGATCTCCTACAAAATTTTTAATAATAGTGTATATTAATGTGGATGTAGCGTCTGGTGATTGATCTTCTTGTTTAATACTATTAATAATTAATTCTTTTTCTTGGACGCTGAGAAAATTATCCCACCAACCTTTTAATTGTCCTGTAAATCCTTGGGTTATCATGATTGCTGCTTCTCTATCAGAAGCTTTTCTCATCTTATAGGTAGTTGCAGCCATAGTCATATTACACATTTGATCTAAAATGGCTTGTTCACTTAATCCATTTATATTCCATTCTACTAAGTCTGATCCTGAAAAACTATTTTGTACTAATTGTGTTCGCTCTTCTAGGCCTACATCTACTGGTGATGGTCTAGGATAATAATTTCTGGTTTTAGGATAATCTCTTTTATAGGATATTTTATTTAATTCTAATTCTTCTTCCTTTTGCAATGTATTAATTGTTAATTTTCCTAGACTAATACTTCTAAGTTTTTCTTTTAGTTCTTCAACTTCTGTTTCTACTTTAGATTTTAAGCTAATATTATCTAAACTTTGTAATTTATATATGGGTTTTTCTATGGGTTTTTCTACCTTAATAACTTTTTCCATATTTTCCATTCTTCCTAATTGATTTTTCATTATATCTAACATGGTGTTAGTAAAGTTTAATTGTTGATGTAATTTCTTAATATCTCTTTTCTCTATGTTTCCTTCTGTATTACTATCTTTATAAAGTGTTGCTTCAACTTCTAGGTCTTTTCCTATTGGTATTTTGATAGTTTCTTTAGGAGGGTATTCAGATTCTATTACTGATCCTGAGCTTGTTTTCCAAACAACAGTTGGTTTTGTTAAAGGACATAATTTCTTTTCGGGTTTGGAGTAATAATTTACGTACCAATCAAAGAAGAACAAGCTAATCCTATTTTCTTTCATAAAATCATAGAATAGTTCTCTTATTCTAATAACCTCTTTTTCTGAATGGTTGGTAAAATACCAATCTCTTAATGATTTATTGTAATCAGCATTAAAATCTTGTCTAATCCATTCTTTATCAATCTCAAATGGTTCTTCCTTTATAATTACGGACATAATTTGTGATTCTCTTGGATCAAATTCTGAAGGGGATTTATATACAGCAGTGGCTATATGTGGCCTTCTGTTGTCAATTCCTACAATATCATCGATATTTCCTATGGACGAATTATCTATAGAATTTCTATGGCTAATAGTTTCAACATTATCAGGAACTCTTAATGATTGGGATCTATTCATCCTGATTCTAATATCAGGTCCTTCTCTTATGATTTCTCTTATCCTAGTATTTTGTATTTGTGGTTCTTCAATACCATCAGGTATTATCCATTCTTCAGGCATACGACTCTTTAATTCTTCATGTCTTAATCTTCTAGGTGTTTGTATATTAGATCTTTTTAGGTTTGCATGCATAATTATTGTTTCTTCTTTTGATGATTGTCTTAATGCTCTAAAGTCATAATCAACTTTAGTAATTTTATAATATATCCTATAGATTATTTCAAATGGATCATATTTTTCATTTATAATGGTCTCATCAGATGTCACTTGCAATTTTAAAGCTTGCCAGGTGTATTCATTTTTTAGATTCATAGCATAATTTGGGTAACAATTAAAAAACACTGGTCCATCATGACAGTTACTTTCTAATATTCCTATTAATGAATCACTAAAATTTTTTAACCTGGTATCTCTTAAGGTTAATAATATAGGCAGATTAATTCCTATTCTAAAATTAGGCTTTATGGCTACTTGTATTAATCCTATATGGATAAAGTTATATCCTTTTCTGCTATGTTCTTTCAATTTATCTTCTTATAAGATGGTAATAATTTTATTACTACTCATTCCTGGTTTACAATATTCTAACATGTGGATTTCATAATTTTTTCCTTCCCAGAAGTTTCTCTTTTTATATATTTTATCTTTATCTACTATAGGTATACTCCAATTATGAAAACTTTCTTCTAATTTAGCTATTTCTAACTCATTTTTAGTTCCAGAGGTGGAAGCTTCATCATTATCTGTTTTTATTACTAAAGAATTATTTTTCCCTAGATTTAAACTACTCATCATTCTCAATAAACTAGCCATTTTATGGTTAGAACTTTGTGAGTTACGGGACCACCCTCGTTAATCAACGGATTCACTGCCTTACTAGGACTTACAACCGGGATTACAATCTGGGCTGACCAACGTATTAACAGTTCTCACTGCTACTTCAAAGTTGTAACTATAAAATATTTGAGGCTTATCAAGAAGATTTGTAATAAAAATCCAGTTAAAAATAATTTCTTTATAAATGTTATCAGATACCTCCCTCTCGAGCAGGCTCTGATACCACTTGTATAGGTTGGGCTGGTAGGGGTTGAGAGGGAGGTATCTAATAACATTTATAAAGAAATTATTTTTAACTGGATTTTTATTACAAATCTTCTTGATAAGCCTCAAATATTTTATAGTTACAACTTTGAAGTAGCAGTGAGAACTGTTAATACGTTGGTCAGCCCAGATTGTAATCCCGGTTGTAAGTCCTAGTAAGGCAGTGAATCCGTTGATTAACGAGGGTGGTCCCGTAACTCACAAAGTTCTAACCATAAAATGGCTAGTTTATTGAGAATGATGAGTAGTTTAAATCTAGGGAAAAATAATTCTTTAGTAATAAAAACAGATAATGATGAAGCTTCCACCTCTGGAACTAAAAATGAGTTAGAAATAGCTAAATTAGAAGAAAGTTTTCATAATTGGAGTATACCTATAGTAGATAAAGATAAAATATATAAAAAGAGAAACTTCTGGGAAGGAAAAAATTATGAAATCCACATGTTAGAATATTGTAAACCAGGAATGAGTAGTAATAAAATTATTACCATCTTATAAGAAGATAAATTGAAAGAACATAGCAGAAAAGGATATAACTTTATCCATATAGGATTAATACAAGTAGCCATAAAGCCTAATTTTAGAATAGGAATTAATCTGCCTATATTATTAACCTTAAGAGATACCAGGTTAAAAAATTTTAGTGATTCATTAATAGGAATATTAGAAAGTAACTGTCATGATGGACCAGTGTTTTTTAATTGTTACCCAAATTATGCTATGAATCTAAAAAATGAATACACCTGGCAAGCTTTAAAATTGCAAGTGACATCTGATGAGACCATTATAAATGAAAAATATGATCCATTTGAAATAATCTATAGGATATATTATAAAATTACTAAAGTTGATTATGACTTTAGAGCATTAAGACAATCATCAAAAGAAGAAACAATAATTATGCATGCAAACCTAAAAAGATCTAATATACAAACACCTAGAAGATTAAGACATGAAGAATTAAAGAGTCGTATGCCTGAAGAATGGATAATACCTGATGGTATTGAAGAACCACAAATACAAAATACTAGGATAAGAGAAATCATAAGAGAAGGACCTGATATTAGAATCAGGATGAATAGATCCCAATCATTAAGAGTTCCTGATAATGTTGAAACTATTAGCCATAGAAATTCTATAGATAATTCGTCCATAGGAAATATCGATGATATTGTAGGAATTGACAACAGAAGGCCACATATAGCCACTGCTGTATATAAATCCCCTTCAGAATTTGATCCAAGAGAATCACAAATTATGTCCGTAATTATAAAGGAAGAACCATTTGAGATTGATAAAGAATGGATTAGACAAGATTTTAATGCTGATTACAATAAATCATTAAGAGATTGGTATTTTACCAACCATTCAGAAAAAGAGGTTATTAGAATAAGAGAACTATTCTATGATTTTATGAAAGAAAATAGGATTAGCTTGTTCTTCTTTGATTGGTACGTAAATTATTACTCCAAACCCGAAAAGAAATTATGTCCTTTAACAAAACCAACTGTTGTTTGGAAAACAAGCTCAGGATCAGTAATAGAATCTGAATACCCTCCTAAAGAAACTATCAAAATACCAATAGGAAAAGACCTAGAAGTTGAAGCAACACTTTATAAAGATAGTAATACAGAAGGAAACATAGAGAAAAGAGATATTAAGAAATTACATCAACAATTAAACTTTACTAACACCATGTTAGATATAATGAAAAATCAATTAGGAAGAATGGAAAATATGGAAAAAGTTATTAAGGTAGAAAAACCCATAGAAAAACCCATATATAAATTACAAAGTTTAGATAATATTAGCTTAAAATCTAAAGTAGAAACAGAAGTTGAAGAACTAAAAGAAAAACTTAGAAGTATTAGTCTAGGAAAATTAACAATTAATACATTGCAAAAGGAAGAAGAATTAGAATTAAATAAAATATCCTATAAAAGAGATTATCCTAAAACCAGAAATTATTATCCTAGACCATCACCAGTAGATGTAGGCCTAGAAGAGCGAACACAATTAGTACAAAATAGTTTTTCAGGATCAGACTTAGTAGAATGGAATATAGATGGATTAAGTGAACAAGCTATTTTAGATCAAATGTGTAATATGACTATGGCTGCAACTGCCTATAAGATGAGAAAAGCTTCTGATAGAGAAGCAGCAATCATGATAACCCAAGGATTTACAGGACAATTAAAAGGTTGGTGGGATAATTTTCTCAGCGTCCAAGAAAAAGAATTAATTATTAATAGTATTAAACAAGAAGATCAATCACCAGACGCTACATCCACATTAATATACACTATTATTAAAAATTTTGTAGGAGATCCCAGTATTTTTAAAGATAGGATACATACTCAATTAATGAATTTAAGATGTCCAACCATGTCTGATTATAGATGGTATAAAGATGTTTTTATGTCAAAAGTCATGATAAGAGATGATGCACATGCGCCTTTCTGGAAAGAAAGATTCGTAGCAGCCTTACCAAAATTATTCTCTGAAAAAGTATTACAAAAACTACAAACACAATTTGGGACCCAGATTCCCTATAATTCATTAACTTTTGGACAATTGCATAATATAATAGTACAAACAGGTATAGAAGTATGCACAGATACCAAGATACAACAGAAAATAAAACAAGAAAGTATCACGGGTAAAAGAGAGCTTGGCACTTTTTGTTATCAATATGGAATAACTCCTGAAAAAGCACCTAGTGGACAGCATAAAGTTAAAAAGAGAAAATTTTATAAAAAACCTAAATATAATATAGACAAACCCCTTTATTATGAACAGAAATATCATAAAAAATTCCATAAAACCCCTAAAGGAAAACCTAAATTTTCTAATAAGAAAAAACCAGTAATATGTTGGAAATGTAAAAAACAAGGACATTATGCTAATAAATGTACGACAGAACAAAAAATAAATAAAATAGAAAATAAAGAAATTAAACACGCTTTAACAGCCATACTAATCAATTCAGAATCAGAAGAAGAATCAAGTCATGAAGATTCTTCTGAAACTGAAGACTATTTTATACAACAAATAGACTTTATGTCAGAAGAAGAGAGCTCAGGAGGAAATAGCGGAAAAGAGTAACAGGATAATAATAATTGTTTAGGAATAGGATTATGTAACTGTAGAAACTACGAAAAAACTGTAAATGTTTTAACTAAAGAACAAACTTCTACACTAGTCAAAATAATTGACAAGTTAGAAGATACACCATTAAGGGATGAGTTTATAAGACAATTAGCTGAATTAGTTAAAAAAGAAGAAGAAAATAAGCAAGAAATAAGACCAATAGAAATAAAAGAAATTTATAATCGTTTTAAAAATCCACAAGAAGAAGTTTCCCTTAATTCTCTTAAAGAAGAGATAAAAAAGTTAAAAAGAGAAGTTTCAGAATTAAAACAACAAAACATTAATATGGACTACAGATTACTAAAAATAGAAGGAGAAAACATAATAAAAATCCAAGAACAATCTTTGCAAAATAATGAAGGGATTAGTAATATAACAATCCCTGAGAATTATATTAACCTAGGTACAGAAAACTATATAAATATATTAACATTATTAGTAAGTCAAAAATGGTTTACTACGATAACTTTAATAGTAGGAGAAGAAAAATTTGATTTAATAGCTATGGTAGATTCAGGAGCTGATGTTAATTGTATACAAGAAGGATTAATACCCACAAAATATTATGAGAAAAATACAGAAAGAGTTTTAATGGCAGAAAACGACAAAATGACTATAGACTATAAGTTATCCAAAGCAAAAATTTGTAAAAATAGGGTATGCTTTGCCACTACATTCTTTTTAGCAAGAAATATATCTCATCAAGTTATATTAGGAAATCCTTTCACTTTATTATTATATCCCTTTAATGTCGACATAGACGGAATAACTTGTACAAGAATCCCTATCATCCTGTCCATTTTGAATTTCTCACAAGACCAAAACAGCATGAACTCAATCTGTTACAACACCTATCTACACAGGTTAGTGTAATGGAAACAGAAGTAAAACAAATTAATTGTTTGAGCCTAGAGAAAACTTTACAACAATTACCGCGTCAAGTTAATATTATAGAAAGAAAAACAAGACAAATTAACTACTTAAACCAAGAAATTACACATAAAAGAATAGAAGAACAATTACAAACCCCGGAAATACAAGGTAAAATAAAAGCAATTGAAGAAAAAATTAAAAAAGAATTATGTAGTTTAAATCCCACAGCCTTTCAACATAGAAAATTACATGAAATATCTTTACCATATGAAGATGGGTTTAAAGAAAAAGACATACCAACAAAGGCAAAACCGATACATATGAACAAAGAGTATCTAGAATATTGTAAAAAAGAAATACAAGAATATCTAGATAAAGGACTAATAAGACCTTCAAAATCACCGTGGAGCTGTACAGGCTTCTATGTGATGAAAGCATCTGAAATAGAAAGAGGTGCTCCAAGATTAGTTATCAATTATAAACCTCTAAACAAGGTATTAAAATGGATTAGGTATCCTTTACCAAATAAAAGTGATTTAATTAAAAGATTAAATAAAGCAAATATCTTTTCAAAATTTGATTTAAAATCAGGATATTATCAAATTGCAGTAAAAGAGGAAGATAGATATAAAACAGCCTTTATAGTACCTTTTGGACATTATGAATGGAATGTAATGCCTCAAGGATTAAAAAATGCTCCAAGCGAGTTTCAAGAAATAATGAATAATATATTTTACCCACATATAGAATTTACTATAGTATATCTTGATGACGTATTAGTATACTCAAAAGGTATAAAGCAGCAGATATATCATCTAGAAAAATTTATGGACATTATAAAAGAGCAGGGATTAGTTTTATCAGAAAAGAAAATGAAAATTTTTACAACTAAAGTAAGGTTCTTAGGATATGAAATTTATCAAGGAACCATAGTACCTATTAAAAGAGCTATTGAATTTGCAGATAAGTTTCCAAATGAAATAACTGACAAAAAACAATTACAAAGATTTTTAGGATGTTTAAATTATGTGGCAGAATTCTTACCTGGTATAAGAGTTACTTGCGAACCTCTTTATAAGAGGTTAAGAAAAAACCCACCTCCATGGACAAAAGAAATGACTTCTATAATAATAAAAATAAAAAATGCAGTAAAAGAAATACCTTGCATAAATATACTAGACCCATCGGCTAAATTAATTGTAGAAACAGATGCATCAGAATTAGGATATGGAGGAATTCTTAAACAAATACCTCCTAAAAGCTCAAAAGAACAGATAGTAAAATACCATTCAGGAATTTGGAACCAAGCCCAAAAGAACTACCCCACAGTTAAAAAAGAGATACTTGCCATAGTATTATGTGTTTCAAAATTTCAAGAAGATTTATTTAATAAAACCTTCTTAATAAGAACTGATTGTAAAGTAGCCCCAAATGTTTTAGAGAATGATGTAAAAAATTTGGTTTCAAAACAAATATTTGCAAGATGGCAAGCTATTTTATCATGCTTTGATTTTACTATTGAACATATAAAAGGAGAACTAAATTCACTCCCTGACTTTCTTACTAGAGAATTTTTGCAGGGAAAAGATGGAGCAAAAACCAGCCTCCAGTGAAGATTATGGTCAACCTTTTGACCAAGTAAAAGAAACAAAATTACCTATTATCCCTGTACCAGCAAAACCATTATCATTAAGACCTATGACAATGTCACAGGTTGTAAAAGCATCATCATCATTATCACCTTCTAAGAGCCCTTCAATTACTACAAATAAAAAATTCACATTATTACAACCATCAGATCTCTACAACACTCAACCTTTGAAAGAACAGTTTCCTTATTATGAAAAGCCCAATCCTATTAAAATATTAACCATTGAAAAAGAATGGTTCAAAAAAGACAGAAAAACCCTATACAAGACTATTTTCCCAAACACTTTCCATTACATTCCTATTAACCCACAAAAAACCCAGAAATTCTATGAATTCATATTAGTAGACACTGGATCTATTGAATTAACCCATTGTAGAGACTCCAATACCAAACAACCTATTTACTCAAAAATAAAAATCATGAAAATATTATCTCTACAAGAATGGGAATTACCCCCATATCATTCTAAAAACTTCTCTTTGAAGTTTGAACCTCAAAGCTATACCTATTATGATTACCAAGAAGCATGGAACCATATTTTATTCCTATCACCAAGTCCCCATTCTTGGTTCATATGGTTCAGGAAGGGGATATCATTACAATTTCCCAAATGGTTCCAATCATGGTTCCAGAATTTCGGACCGATAGAAGCCTTCTTCCCGAAAGAAGCCAGCATGGCGTATGAGTACTTCAAAAGCAAGTCATCATTTCTACAAGAGTACAAATTCATTTCCTTTATAGCAGCTATGGGAATAAGCTGGATTATGACTTGGGAATATGATTCAGCAGCATATGAGGAATGTGCAAGCATACAATATTTAGTAAGAATAATAAAAATTAAGTGGTGGAACAAATATGATATAAATCTGCTAAGTAAAAGAGCTATTGATCAATGGTTAACAACATCACAAAAGCGTCCGGCTATAACAGCCTCAAGCACCAACAATGAACAAATAGCGTATAAGAAAGAAACTCAATTCTTAGCACAAAAGAGACAAATTATGGCAGCATTAGCCGCAGCAACTTCAGAAGAAGATATTCAAAATTCTTTACAAGCAATACAGACCGTGCCTCTTGGAGAAGATGAAGAGGTCCAATCCAACCCAGCTCATTATTATCAAGACTCACAAGATCCATTTGAGATGTAACAAAGTAATGTATGTGTAAAAGCCCAATCATGAAAAAAAAAGTAAAAAAGTAAAAAGTAAATGTTGAACAGTAAAAGCAAACAGTGAATGTCGGCAAACAGTAAAAGCAAACAGTAAATGTCGGCAAACAGTAAAAGCAAACAGTACTGTCGGCAAATAGTACCCAAATAGTCACCATTTTGGGTCTATAAATACCAAAGCCCTCACTCATTTAAGGGCATCAAAAAACTTGAATACTCAAGAAATCTCTCTACTCTTATATCTTCTTACTTTATAAATTTTCCAAGTATTTGTAATCATCTTCAAGAATTGTATCAACTTTGCAAGCAATAATAGTACAAGTCCATTTCTGTAAGCTTTATTCATCCTTTAATCTCTTTATTATTATATTCTATTTTCTTTAAATATAATGTCATTACTGAATAAGAAGCTTAAATCTTTAAAGTTTCTTAGAAGAAATATGAAAATGAGAAGATTAGCCTTAGCAAGAAGATACATAGAAATAATAGCTGAATCTTCTGAATTAAGTCAAGAAATAGAAAAATTAGATAAAAAAATAATCTTCTCATTTTCATATTTAATAGCTGAATCTAATTTTTCTATTTCTTGACTTAATTCAGAAGATTCAGCTATTATTTCTATGTATCTTCTTGCTAAGGCTAATCTTCTCATTTTCATATTTCTTCTAAGAAACTTTAAAGATTTAAGCTTCTTATTCAGTAATGACATTATATTTAAAGAAAATAGAATATAATAATAAAGAGATTAAAGGATGAATAAAGCTTACAGAAATGGACTTGTACTATTATTGCTTGCAAAGTTGATACAATTCTTGAAGATGATTACAAATACTTGGAAAATTTATAAAGTAAGAAGATATAAGAGTAGAGAGATTTCTTGAGTATTCAAGTTTTTGATGCCCTTAAATGAGTGAGGGCTTTGGTATTTATAGACCCAAAATGGTGACTATTTGGGTACTATTTGCCGACAGTACTGTTTGCTTTTACTGTTTGCCGACATTTACTGTTTGCTTTTACTGTTTGCCGACATTCACTGTTTGCTTTTACTGTTCAACATTTACTTTTTACTTTTTTACTTTCTTTTTTTTTTCTCATGATTGGGCTTTTACACATACATTACTTTGTTACATCTCAAATGGATCTTGTGAGTCTTGATAATAATGAGCTGGGCTGGATTGGACCTCTTCATCTTCTCCAAGAGGCACGGTCTGTATTGCTTGTAAAGAGTTTTGAATATCTTCTTCTGAAGTTGTTGGGCTAATGCTGCCATAATTTGTCTCTTTTGTGCTAAGAATTGAGTTTCTTTCTTATACGCTATTTGTTCATTGTTGGTGCTTGAGGTTGTTATAGCCAGACGCTTTTGTGATGTTGTTAACCATTGATCAATAGCTCTTTTACTTAGCAGATTTATATCATATTTGTTCCACCACTTAATTTTTATTATTCTTACTAAATATTGTATGCTTGCACATTCCTCATATGCTGCTGAATCATATTCCCAAGTCATAATCCAGCTTATTCCCATAGCTGCTATAAAGGAAATGAATTTGTACTCTTGTAGAAATGATGACTTGCTTTTGAAGTACTCATACGCCATGCTGGCTTCTTTCGGGAAGAAGGCTTCTATCGGTCCGAAATTCTGGAACCATGATTGGAACCATTTGGGAAATTGTAATGATATCCCCTTCCTGAACCATATGAACCAAGAATGGGGACTTGGTGATAGGAATAAAATATGGTTCCATGCTTCTTGGTAATCATAATAGGTATAGCTTTGAGGTTCAAACTTCAAAGAGAAGTTTTTAGAATGATATGGGGGTAATTCCCATTCTTGTAGAGATAATATTTTCATGATTTTTATTTTTGAGTAAATAGGTTGTTTGGTATTGGAGTCTCTACAATGGGTTAATTCAATAGATCCAGTGTCTACTAATATGAATTCATAGAATTTCTGGGTTTTTTGTGGGTTAATAGGAATGTAATGGAAAGTGTTTGGGAAAATAGTCTTGTATAGGGTTTTTCTGTCTTTTTTGAACCATTCTTTTTCAATGGTTAATATTTTAATAGGATTGGGCTTTTCATAATAAGGAAACTGTTCTTTCAAAGGTTGAGTGTTGTAGAGATCTGATGGTTGTAATAATGTGAATTTATTATTTGTAGTAATTGAAGGGCTCTTAGAAGGTGATAATGATGATGATGCTTTTACAACCTGTGACATTGTCATAGGTCTTAATGATAATGGTTTTGCTGGTACAGGGATAATAGGTAATTTTGTTTCTTTTACTTGGTCAAAAGGTTGACCATAATCTTCACTGGAGGCTGGTTTTTGCTCCATCTTTTCCCTGCAAAAATTCTCTAGTAAGAAAGTCAGGGAGTGAATTTAGTTCTCCTTTTATATGTTCAATAGTAAAATCAAAGCATGATAAAATAGCTTGCCATCTTGCAAATATTTGTTTTGAAACCAAATTTTTTACATCATTCTCTAAAACATTTGGGGCTACTTTACAATCAGTTCTTATTAAGAAGGTTTTATTAAATAAATCTTCTTGAAATTTTGAAACACATAATACTATGGCAAGTATCTCTTTTTTAACTGTGGGGTAGTTCTTTTGGGCTTGGTTCCAAATTCCTGAATGGTATTTTACTATCTGTTCTTTTGAGCTTTTAGGAGGTATTTGTTTAAGAATTCCTCCATATCCTAATTCTGATGCATCTGTTTCTACAATTAATTTAGCCGATGGGTCTAGTATATTTATGCAAGGTATTTCTTTTACTGCATTTTTTATTTTTATTATTATAGAAGTCATTTCTTTTGTCCATGGAGGTGGGTTTTTTCTTAACCTCTTATAAAGAGGTTCGCAAGTAACTCTTATACCAGGTAAGAATTCTGCCACATAATTTAAACATCCTAAAAATCTTTGTAATTGTTTTTTGTCAGTTATTTCATTTGGAAACTTATCTGCAAATTCAATAGCTCTTTTAATAGGTACTATGGTTCCTTGATAAATTTCATATCCTAAGAACCTTACTTTAGTTGTAAAAATTTTCATTTTCTTTTCTGATAAAACTAATCCCTGCTCTTTTATAATGTCCATAAATTTTTCTAGATGATATATCTGCTGCTTTATACCTTTTGAGTATACTAATACGTCATCAAGATATACTATAGTAAATTCTATATGTGGGTAAAATATATTATTCATTATTTCTTGAAACTCGCTTGGAGCATTTTTTAATCCTTGAGGCATTACATTCCATTCATAATGTCCAAAAGGTACTATAAAGGCTGTTTTATATCTATCTTCCTCTTTTACTGCAATTTGATAATATCCTGATTTTAAATCAAATTTTGAAAAGATATTTGCTTTATTTAATCTTTTAATTAAATCACTTTTATTTGGTAAAGGATACCTAATCCATTTTAATACCTTGTTTAGAGGTTTATAATTGATAACTAATCTTGGAGCACCTCTTTCTATTTCAGATGCTTTCATCACATAGAAGCCTGTACAGCTCCACGGTGATTTTGAAGGTCTTATTAGTCCTTTATCTAGATATTCTTGTATTTCTTTTTTACAATATTCTAGATACTCTTTGTTCATATGTATCGGTTTTGCCTTTGTTGGTATGTCTTTTTCTTTAAACCCATCTTCATATGGTAAAGATATTTCATGTAATTTTCTATGTTGAAAGGCTGTGGGATTTAAACTACATAATTCTTTTTTAATTTTTTCTTCAATTGCTTTTATTTTACCTTGTATTTCCGGGGTTTGTAATTGTTCTTCTATTCTTTTATGTGTAATTTCTTGGTTTAAGTAGTTAATTTGTCTTGTTTTTCTTTCTATAATATTAACTTGACGCGGTAATTGTTGTAAAGTTTTCTCTAGGCTCAAACAATTAATTTGTTTTACTTCTGTTTCCATTACACTAACCTGTGTAGATAGGTGTTGTAACAGATTGAGTTCATGCTGTTTTGGTCTTGTGAGAAATTCAAAATGGACAGGATGATAGGGATTCTTGTACAAGTTATTCCGTCTATGTCGACATTAAAGGGATATAATAATAAAGTGAAAGGATTTCCTAATATAACTTGATGAGATATATTTCTTGCTAAAAAGAATGTAGTGGCAAAGCATACCCTATTTTTACAAATTTTTGCTTTGGATAACTTATAGTCTATAGTCATTTTGTCGTTTTCTGCCATTAAAACTCTTTCTGTATTTTTCTCATAATATTTTGTGGGTATTAATCCTTCTTGTATACAATTAACATCAGCTCCTGAATCTACCATAGCTATTAAATCAAATTTTTCTTCTCCTACTATTAAAGTTATCGTAGTAAACCATTTTTGACTTACTAATAATGTTAATATATTTATATAGTTTTCTGTACCTAGGTTAATATAATTCTCAGGGATTGTTATATTACTAATCCCTTCATTATTTTGCAAAGATTGTTCTTGGATTTTTATTATGTTTTCTCCTTCTATTTTTAGTAATCTGTAGTCCATATTAATGTTTTGTTGTTTTAATTCTGAAACTTCTCTTTTTAACTTTTTTATCTCTTCTTTAAGAAAATTAAGGGAAACTTCTTCTTGTGGATTTTTAAAACGATTATAAATTTCTTTTATTTCTATTGGTCTTATTTCTTGCTTACTTTCTTCTTCTTTTTTAACTAATTCAGCTAATTGTCTTATAAACTCATCCCTTAATGGTGTATCTTCTAACTTGTCAATTATTTTGACTAGTGTAGAAGTTTGTTCTTTAGTTAAAACATTTACAGTTTTTTCGCAGTTTCTACAGTTACATAATCCTATTCCTAAACAATTATTATTATCCTGTTCCTCTTTTCCGCTATTTCCTCCTGAGCTCTCTTCTTCTGACATAAAGTCTATTTGTTGTATAAAATAGTCTTCAGTTTCAGAAGAATCTTCATGACTTGATTCTTCTTCTGATTCTGAATTGATTAGTATGGCTGTTAAAGCGTGTTTAATTTCTTTATTTTCTATTTTATTTATTTTTTGTTCTGTCGTACATTTATTAGCATAATGTCCTTGTTTTTTACATTTCCAACATATTACTGGTTTTTTCTTATTAGAAAATTTAGGTTTTCCTTTAGGGGTTTTATGGAATTTTTTATGATATTTCTGTTCATAATAAAGGGGTTTGTCTATATTATATTTAGGTTTTTTATAAAATTTTCTCTTTTTAACTTTATGCTGTCCACTAGGTGCTTTTTCAGGAGTTATTCCATATTGATAACAAAAAGTGCCAAGCTCTCTTTTACCCGTGATACTTTCTTGTTTTATTTTCTGTTGTATCTTGGTATCTGTGCATACTTCTATACCTGTTTGTACTATTATATTATGCAATTGTCCAAAAGTTAATGAATTATAGGGAATCTGGGTCCCAAATTGTGTTTGTAGTTTTTGTAATACTTTTTCAGAGAATAATTTTGGTAAGGCTGCTACGAATCTTTCTTTCCAGAAAGGCGCATGTGCATCATCTCTTATCATGACTTTTGACATAAAAACATCTTTATACCATCTATAATCATACATGGTTGGACATCTTAAATTCATTAATTGAGTATGTATCCTATCTTTAAAAATACTGGGATCTCCTACAAAATTTTTAATAATAGTGTATATTAATGTGGATGTAGCGTCTGGTGATTGATCTTCTTGTTTAATACTATTAATAATTAATTCTTTTTCTTGGACGCTGAGAAAATTATCCCACCAACCTTTTAATTGTCCTGTAAATCCTTGGGTTATCATGATTGCTGCTTCTCTATCAGAAGCTTTTCTCATCTTATAGGCAGTTGCAGCCATAGTCATATTACACATTTGATCTAAAATGGCTTGTTCACTTAATCCATCTATATTCCATTCTACTAAGTCTGATCCTGAAAAACTATTTTGTACTAATTGTGTTCGCTCTTCTAGGCCTACATCTACTGGTGATGGTCTAGGATAATAATTTCTGGTTTTAGGATAATCTCTTTTATAGGATATTTTATTTAATTCTAATTCTTCTTCCTTTTGCAATGTATTAATTGTTAATTTTCCTAGACTAATACTTCTAAGTTTTTCTTTTAGTTCTTCAACTTCTGTTTCTACTTTAGATTTTAAGCTAATATTATCTAAACTTTGTAATTTATATATGGGTTTTTCTATGGGTTTTTCTACCTTAATAACTTTTTCCATATTTTCCATTCTTCCTAATTGATTTTTCATTATATCTAACATGGTGTTAGTAAAGTTTAATTGTTGATGTAATTTCTTAATATCTCTTTTCTCTATGTTTCCTTCTGTATTACTATCTTTATAAGGTGTTGCTTCAACTTCTAGGTCTTTTCCTATTGGTATTTTGATAGTTTCTTTAGGAGGGTATTCAGATTCTATTACTGATCCTGAGCTTGTTTTCCAAACAACAGTTGGTTTTGTTAAAGGACATAATTTCTTTTCGGGTTTGGAGTAATAATTTACGTACCAATCAAAGAAGAACAAGCTAATCCTATTTTCTTTCATAAAATCATAGAATAGTTCTCTTATTCTAATAACCTCTTTTTCTGAATGGTTGGTAAAATACCAATCTCTTAATGATTTATTGTAATCAGCATTAAAATCTTGTCTAATCCATTCTTTATCAATCTCAAATGGTTCTTCCTTTATAATTACGGACATAATTTGTGATTCTCTTGGATCAAATTCTGAAGGGGATTTATATACAGCAGTGGCTATATGTGGCCTTCTGTTGTCAATTCCTACAATATCATCGATGTTTCCTATGGACGAATTATCTATAGAATTTCTATGGCTAATAGTTTCAACATTATCAGAAACTCTTAATGATTGGGATCTATTCATCCTGATTCTAATATCAGGTCCTTCTCTTATGATTTCTCTTATCCTAGTATTTTGTATTTGTGGTTCTTCAATACCATCAGGTATTATCCATTCTTCAGGCATACGACTCTTTAATTCTTCATGTCTTAATCTTCTAGGTGTTTGTATATTAGATCTTTTTAGGTTTGCATGCATAATTATTGTTTCTTCTTTTGATGATTGTCTTAATGCTCTAAAGTCATAATCAACTTTAGTAATTTTATAATATATCCTATAGATTATTTCAAATGGATCATATTTTTCATTTATAATGGTCTCATCAGATGTCACTTGCAATTTTAAAGCTTGCCAGGTGTATTCATTTTTTAGATTCATAGCATAATTTGGGTAACAATTAAAAAACACTGGTCCATCATGACAGTTACTTTCTAATATTCCTATTAATGAATCACTAAAATTTTTTAACCTGGTATCTCTTAAGGTTAATAATATAGGCAGATTAATTCCTATTCTAAAATTAGGCTTTATGGCTACTTGTATTAATCCTATATGGATAAAGTTATATCCTTTTCTGCTATGTTCTTTCAATTTATCTTCTTCTAAGATGGTAATAATTTTATTACTACTCGTTCCTGGTTTACAATATTCTAACATGTGGATTTCATAATTTTTTCCTTCCCAGAAGTTTCTCTTTTTATATATTTTATCTTTATCTACTATAGGTATACTCCAATTATGAAAACTTTCTTCTAATTTAGCTATTTCTAACTCATTTTTAGTTCCAGAGGTGGAAGCTTCATCATTATCTGTTTTTATTACTAAAGAATTATTTTTCCCTAGATTTAAACTACTCATCGTTCTCAATAAACTAGCCATTTTATGGTTAGAACTTTGTGAGTTACGGGACCACCCTCGTTAATCAACGGATTCACTGCCTTACTAGGACTTACAACCGGGATTACAATCTGGGCTGACCAACGTATTAACAGTTCTCACTGCTACTTCAAAGTTGTAACTATAAAATATTTGAGGCTTATCAAGAAGATTTGTAATAAAAATCCAGTTAAAAATAATTTCTTTATAAATGTTATCAGATATATATATATATATATATATATATATATATATATAAGGCTAAGTGAGCTAACAAAGTGAATCCTTGATTAGTCTAAGATCTCACCTAACATATACATACTTTATACAATTTAAAATACTTTTACCTACTTACCCAAATTTTCTCCACTTTTGTATTACATGCTCATGCACCAAATTTAATTTTGAATTTTGTCCCATGTGCATTGATTCTTTTTATTTTGCATTGGAGAAATTTTTGTATCCCCTTATTTAATTACTCAAATTTTTTTCTTTTTTTTTTATCTATACACATGGGAACTTAATTTATTTTGATTTCACATGAGCATGCTTCCAAAATTTTTTTGAGATAACTTATTCAATTTAGTTCCCTTTTTTTTTCATCCCATATTCCCATAAAATTCTCCATACTTAATTTATACACAATATCTATCTTAAGCTAACCAAGGATTCAACTTGGGATTTTTATTTTATTTTTCTGCTTAAGGCTAGTAATGTGGTTATAAAACAGAAGAAGGGGTAAAAATACTCAAGGGGGCTAACAAAGGTGATTGAAAGGGTAGGCTATTTAGGATAAGTGAGCAAAAATAAGTAATGGCCTCAATCATATGCAAGCATGTAAATATACTAAACAATGGACATATAGACTGGAACAAAATCTAGATTGCAGTTATAAAGAAGGAAACACACAAGAATAAAAATTTATGGTTAAATAATGTAACCATGTAAATAAGCTCAAAATCTCACAGGTTGTGTGCTCTTTGGCTCAAAAACCATGTTCCAAATACAACTTTCAAACAAGTTTAACACAAAATTTTCAATTTAAATTAGTAAAATATTATAAAAATTTCTTGAAAAAAAATATTACTTCAACCAAGTAGTAACTAAATGCATAAAATCAAATAAACATGCAATCAAATATGAAAATGCAATAATGAACAAACAAAGAAAATAGAGTATTGGTGTTGAAAAGAAGGTAACTAACCCCTGGAAGTCAGTATCGACCTCCTCACACTTAAAGATTGCACCATCCTCGGTGCATGCTAAGATGTGCAAGTGGATGGGGGTTGTGGTTCCTCAGCTGGTGCTCTTTTTGTTCCTTTCCTTGCCGGTGGTTTGGGAGTAGCTTTCTCTTTTCCTTTCTTGGTGGCCATCCTAAAAAGGAAAAAAAAGTACATGTAAAACTAAGGGTTCGAGCAAGGGAGAGGATAGTATAGGTGATAATCAATGCACGGTAAAGAGGGATGTCGTTAACACATGGTCATGACTACATGTGAAAAGTCCATCAACAGAATTATAGCAAGTGCATGTGATGACAATTGAATGCAAGGTGTTTATTGGCATGCTGGCAAAGGCAAGAGTAGCATGGACCAAGCATTCAATGTCCAAGTTAGATTACCAAGTCTGTCAAACTAACAATATGTTTGTATGGACAATTATAAATAATTAATAAAATATAAAAAGGGTTTTGTGAAAAACAGGCATGAAAGTAGGAGAACAGAAAAGTAGTGCGTGATGCCATACGGGCTTTTTCACAAACACTTAGCATGCATGGTAAATAAGTTATTGAAAGTATTAAATTGAACATGCAAGCAACCCTATAAAAAGTAATATATAATTGTCAAACAATTCCTTAATAATCCACAAGCAAAATAATGACCCAAATAAATTTCCAACACCAATTAAAAGAAGAAGAAAGAAAAAGAAAAAGAAGGGAAAGAAAAGATTTAGATTTGGGGAAGAAAAGATAAGATAGTTGGCAGTGATTTGGATAAGCTGTGTGGCGTAGGTGACGCGGGCACGTGGAGCACGCGTTCGCGCGGTTGGCGCGATTTGTAACTGAGGCGGACACGTGGGCGACGCGTTCGCGTGATGGGGTTTGTTCGCCCAGCACCATTCCAGCCCCACTCCATCACAACTTGCTGCCATACACTCGTTTACGTCGATTTTATAGGGCCACGCGTTCACGTGGGTGACGCGGACGCGTGGGAGGCATTTTTCCCACATGACGCGGACGCACACGCGATGCGGTCGCTTGGGTTAAATTGTGCCAAAGGCACGCCTCCAGCCACACTTTCGCATGACTCTTTGTTCAATATTATTTTCTTCCCAACGCACATTTGACGCGGATGCGTCAGCGATGTTGTCGCGTCGCGTGCGTTTTTTTTAAATATGCAAAATGCAGAATGCAATGCTAATATAAATGTTATGCATGATTCCAGGTTCAATCAAAACTCAAAAATAAACAAAACAAACTAAAATTAAAACTGAAAAAGGGACGATCATACCATGGTGGGTTGTCTCCCACATAGCACTTTTAGTTAAAGTCCTTAAGTTGGACATTTGGCGAGCTCTCTGTCATGGTGGCTTGTGCTTGAACTCATCCTGAAACTTTCACCAATGCTTGGACTTCCAATAAGCTCTATTAATACCAAGTAAATTTCTCAAGCTTTGATGGAGTTCTTCACAAGCTTTGAGCTCCCAAATTTGATCATCATATATTCCCGGATCCCAAATCTTGTTTCTACACCCGTCTTCAAATTGATTATCATGATTCCATCCAGGTGGTTCAGCTTTAGAATTCTTACTGAAGCATCCAAACAACTTCCTAGACCCATTCAATTGAGCTCTACACCAACCTTTGCGTTTAAACTTAAAGCTTCCAACCATAATGAACCTTGCAGGATAATTCTTACCACTGACCATCTTCCTTTTACTCTTAATGCCACAAAGAGCTCTAAGTTGACCATCCGTCTCCAGTAGCCCATATTCAAGTGGAATTAGAAAGCTAAGGGATATGAATTTTACCCACTTGAATGTTGTGAAGGATGATGGCAACTTAGGGGGAGGGGTCTCCAACAACTTTGGCAAGGTAGTTGCAGGCTTTACTCCCTTGTGCTATTCTCTAACAACTTCCACCTCTTTGCAAGCTTCTTCACTTTCAACCTCTTCTTCTTGGTAGCTTTCTTTCAATTTAATCTATTCTTCATTGCTTACCAAGGGCATGGGAGGCTGTGCTTCTGCTTCTTTAGTCTCCGTCTCTTGATCAATCTCTTCCAAGTCTTCAACCAAGATATGCCTTAGAGATTGTACACCCTCCTCAGCATCAATTTCAATCGCCTTGGAAGGAGGTTCTATAGCCTGACTTTCCCATGGAGGTTCCGCATCTCCTAAGTCTTCGACCACTTTTTCCTCTTTAACGATTACGGCTTCCTCCAATTGTTCCAATACAAAGTCATGCTGCTCATTGTCCATCGGAGTTTCTAGCTTCTCCTTCATGCTGCGTTCTTCAGTAGATTCTCCACATGAAGCCATGGGAGTTCCTTGAGTGTCCAGATGTCAAGAGTCTAGTCGGCTTATCGCTTGGCCCAGTTGTTGAATGGTTGCATTGAGTCGATCCATTGTCTCCTTGAAATGATCCTTTGACTCTTGTTGCGCTCGGCTATCATAAGTAGGATCATAGTGCTCTTGGATTGATGGATACGAAGATGGTGAATATTGAGGTGGTGGTTCTTGGGAGTAATTGGGTTAGAATTGGAGTGGTTCTATATATGGTTCATATGGTGGTTGTTATGGTGGTTGAGGGTTAGGGTCATATGGAGGTGAATGGCAGAAAGGGGCTTGTGAGTATGGTGGTCCAAAGTCATGTTGAGGAGGGGATTCATAGGCATATGGTGGTGGTTGTTGATAATCAAAAGAGTGCTCACCATAGCCATTGCCTTGATATACATTATAGAAGGGTTGTTGATAGTCCATTGGAAGTGGTTGTTGCCATGAGGGTTGATCAAATCCTTGTGGCTCCTCCCATCTTTGATTGTCCCATCTTTGGTGCATGTTGTCATTATAATTTCCTCTTCTTGCAACATATTGTAACCAGACTCAAAGCCAAAGGGGTGAGAGTTCATAGTAGTAGGAGAAAACAAAAACAAAAACTGACAAAAAGAAAATATTTTGAAAAAGATATGATTTTTGAAAAAAAAAGTTAAGATAAGATTTTGAAATAAGATAAGATAAGATTTTGAAAAAGATATGATTTTTTTTAAAAAGATTTGAATTTTGAAATTTAAAACTAAGATAAGATAAGATAAAAATTTTAAAATAAAAATCTGAATTTTTTTTTGAAAAATATTTACAATAACCAATAATAAGGCACACGTTTGCAATTCCCCAGCAATGGGCCATTTTGATGATCAGATTTTCTATCAGTAAAGAATAAAAGTAATCACGTTGTAAGTATAGTCTCTAAACCAACAGAAAATGCTTTCGTACAAAAGTTTTGGTTGTCACAAGTAACAAACCCCTAATAAAATTGATAACCGAAGTATTTAAACCTCGGGTCGTCTTCTCAAGGAATTACGGTGAGGTGTTCTTATTATTGGTTATGCAAAGGTATATTTTGGGGTTTTCAAAAGGGTTGAACAAGTA
The DNA here is from genome assembly GCF_003086295.3 of Arachis hypogaea. NCBI lineage: Eukaryota > Viridiplantae > Streptophyta > Magnoliopsida > Fabales > Fabaceae > Arachis > Arachis hypogaea. The sequence continues at coordinate 59,200,137 of NC_092037.1, forward strand.
ATGTAAAATAACAAGTAGTTAAAATAATAACTAATAAAGCTCTTGGCAAGGTATGAGAACTGGAAGTTCTATCCCAATTATCCTTATCAATTGTGATGAGAATTGGATTTTTCTCCCACTTTGTTAACCTCTAACTATGAAGATAAGTTAAGTGGATGAATTGATTTTGATTCCTCAGGTCCTAGTCTTTCCTTGGGAAAGGCTAGAGTTATTGGAACTCGAATTAATTCTTAAAGAATTCCAACTTTCAATCAACAATGAGTTTGATAACTCAAGTGTCTCCAATGACTCAACCAAAGCCAAAAGGGAAAAATCTAAATTATTTATATAAATAAAAGAAAGTAATCATAATTCTAAAATACCTCAAATTATATTAAATGAAGATATCAATTTTAACATGAAAAAGTTCATAAATTAAGTTGGAAAAATAAATAAAAGGAACATTAAACCTGGAACTCAGAAGAAATTGTAAGTTGAAATAATAAGAAATCATAAATCCTTTAAGAGGAATCCTAATCCTAAATCCTAAGAGAGAGGAGAGAACCTCTCTCTCTAAAAACTACATCTAAATTATAAAAAGTGAATTATGAGTCGTCTCTCTTCATTCCTCAACTTTGCAGCCTTTAATCTGTTTTTTCTGAGCTTAAAACTGGGCCGAAAATAGCCCAGGATTTACTGGTTGCAAAATCTGCCACGCTGATTTTCGTCACTGCGATGCGTTTGCGTGGAGCACGCGTTCGCATCGCCTATCTGTATGGCCATTATGGCAAATTATATATCAAATCAAAGCCCCGGACGTTAGCTTTTCAACGCAACTAGAACCACATCATTTGGATCTCTGTAGCTCAAGTTATGACCGTTTGAGTGCAAAGAGGTCTGGCTGACAGCTTTGCAGTTCCTTCAACTTCTTGTATTTCTTCCACTTTTGCATGCTTCCTTTCCATCCTCTAAGCCATTCCTGCCCTGTAATCCCTGAAATTACTTAACACACATATCAAGGTATCGAATGATAATAAGAGAGGATTAATATTAGCAAATATAAGGTCCAAGAAGCATGTTCTCAATCATATCACAAAATATGAAGGAAAACGTAAAACCATGCAATTAGTATGAATAAGTGTGAGAATAATGGATAAAATCTACTAGATTAAGCATAGGATAAACCATGAAATAGTGGTTTATCAGTTATATAAATTATGCAGAATATGGTTTTGGGGAATTATGGCGGTGGGGACTTCTTACATAAAAAATCAAATAAGCCCTTTGACATTCTAGACTACAAAATGTTCATCCCTTATTTGGACTTGAAAAAGTTGTCATCCCATCCATGTAAGTTTTTATTTCTAAAACTTCTTATCACAATTCTTTTGTTAGGTGCCAATTAAACTAAAACATTGTTCTTTCCGGCTAAACTTCAGATATTTGCCCATGTTTGCTACGCAGATCATTGGTGGACATGGATGGCAGATGTTAGAAACAAAAAATTTCGTGTTCTTGACCCCTATAACAAGAAGTGTCCCTCCCCAGCCAGAATGAAGCTTAATAAATTTATTGTAAGTTGATTCTGTTTTCTTTATAAATTCTTTGGTATAAGTCTATTGTTAGCATTATAAGATTTGGGTGTAGTGCTGTTTAAAATAAGGTGTACTATGGGATCCTTTGGGTGTAATAAGGTTTTTAAATATAACCTTTCTTATATTTTGTTTTTTGTTTTTAGGGCTATGTAATTTCTAGAATAAGGGTATTTGCTGGAGGGCAACCTCTCAGGAAAAATGATTATCAAATTGAACCGCCATATGTCAACATTGCAAGCCAAAGAATGGAGTATAAATCTCGCTCTGAAAAATTTTGTATTTTCTCTTATTGTTCTATTTTAGTTTGCTAATTTATTTTTATTTTTAGCTTCGATTGTGCCAGTTTATGTAATGAAATGGCTCGAGACAATCGAGCCAGAAAACATTAAAAAGAGCAAATATGACCGAGAGAATTGGACGCAGGTAATTATGTTTAAAAATATATAACTGTATTACTGTACTAAATTAACAGATTTTAGAAAAAAGAAATTTCTTTAAACTGTAGGCGGAGGTGGACCATTTCAGAGTTGAATACGCTTCGCAGATTCTGTTTGATGAAATGAATAAAGAAAGAGATACAACCATTCGAGAAAGCGAAGCAATCAGATTGTCCATGCCGTTTGCAGCATTGTTGAGTCCATATTGTCAATTAGATTCAAATGATATTAACGGTGATTAGTTTGTATGTTGTGTAGTTTGTGAATAGTTTGAACACTTTTTGTATAGTTTGTGAATATTTAATCCAATCTTATTATAAATTTTGTTTGCATAAATAAACTTCTATGAAGTTGTCTGTGCTATATTCAAAAGCTGTCAATTATAGGTTCAAAAAAATCAAGAAAAATAAGATCAAATATATTAATATGCCAAATTCCTTTTATAATACACCCAAAAATTACCGGAATACACCCAAATTGCGCGCTTATATATTTCCATGGAAAATCTAACCAAGATTTATGAGAATTCAGAAATTTGAATTGTTACCCTCTTTAGGAATTGAATTGTATATGTATTGTAAATTTAAAACAAACAAATCCCTTCAGATAGTTCAAGACACTAATTTCCAATACAAACAGCAGCAACTCAAAATATAAAAAAATGTCAAAACAAGAGCATGCAGAATACACCCAAAAATGTTCATTTGGTACACCAAAATAGTGTCAATTCACACCCCAAAACCTATCATGTACTACTGAATCTCTGAACTGATAATTCAAAACATGTCCATGATATTGGCTGGAATTTGATTGCACTACTGATCCGCCATAAAAAAGGTTCAACTGCGAAAAATAAACTCACATATTAGTAAAACTATTAATAAAATTAAACTCAATTGGCCCCTATTTAAAGAACATCACTTTTATCTTGCTTAGAGCTTTCGTTTTCTTTTTCTTTGAAGCATTTGCAATCTGTTTTTCCATCTTTGAACCTGATCTATTTTTGGGACGTCCTCTTGTTCTTACCCGTGGAGGGCTTTGAAGCTCATTAATGGCTTCCAAGTTAGCATCTTCATGAGATAACGAACATGCCCCCTTGCTTTTGACTTTCAATTCTTGCATCTCAACCATGACATTATCGTAGGCGCGGTACAGAATCGCAGCCAGCTCCTCAGATTCTGATGCAAATTCGTATATATTTTGTGAACGAAACACCAATTCGTCAAATATCTTGCTTTTTGGCTCCAACTGTGGCTCGTCATGGCTGCTCTTGATATGTGTGTGTCTTCTCTTTACGTTCTTGCTCTATTGTTCCAATATGTATCTCGGTGACACTTCGTTTACTTGTTCAAAGCTTAACACGCTTAGGACATGACGGCACAATATCCCTCTTGACTCGAATAATAAGAACTGGCATTTCACTTGGGCTGCTACCGTGTCATATGTAACCGCAGACTTGTTGAATGTTGAGTTGAAAATTTGTTCTACAACTTCATATACTGTATAGCCTAGAGCGGAATGCTTTGATCTTGTGATGCACTTCACATTTTCTTTGAATTGTGCTTGAACTTTCTTGAACTTCTCGAGAGTATACACGTGTTGAAACTGAGCTTCTATTGAGAATTTTGTTGTACACGGTATGACTGTGTGAAAATCTGCGGCATCCGATTCTCTCTCTCTCTCTCTTTGCTCTTTGCTTCCTAGGCAATTATCGTATTGTTTGACGAATTGGATAAATGAGTTGTTCCACGTAATAAACTTGTTAAAAAAAAGCATGCATGTTTTCGCTCCTTTGTGTGCTTCTCATCCCGGCCCAGAAGTGGTGATCGAGATAAACTGAATCCATAAATGACGGTCTTCGTAAAGCTCTGCAAAAATACCTAAATTAGAACTAGCATACACCCAAAAACATGCAATTTACAGCTCTACTACAGATTTTGAAAAACAACATTACTTAAAAAGCCACTTGTTTTCCCCAAGACCATACTTCATCAGAAAATTATTCCAATTCCTATCGAATGATTCTTTCGTAAGAGAGTTCCAAACAACGTGGTTCATCTTTTATTCGATTTCTTGGTGTCTGTTGTAGCTGTTTAATTTGCTTAAAATCTTTTTCATGATGTGCCCAATACACCAACGCTGAATTGTTGTGGGCATACAAGCCTCGATGGCCTTTTGCATCGATACACATTAATCGGTGAGAATCCCTTTCGGAGGATTTTCTCCCATGCCATGAAGCCAACATTCAAATAACCATTTAAATGATTGAGTATCCTCGTTTTTCATCAAAGCGCATCACAGAAGTGTTGACTGACCGTGGTGATTCACCCCGACAAAAGAACCAAAAACTAGATTATACCTGAATACGACAAAACAAAAACAAAATCGTTAAATACACCAAAATAATAACTCTCTACACCCGAAAATATGCAATGTACACATCTGCTACGGATTTAAAAAACAACATTACCTGAACAACATAAACCAAACCAACATATTACCTGTTTATTTTGTAGGTCAAATAACATCTCCGAAATACTCACAGGTAGCCTTGCTCCTTGCATCCGCCCAAAAAGCAATCTTAATTGACTGATCGACCTCGAGTTCAAGCTCGAAAAAGAAATTCTGATTCTTCTTTTTTATTTTTAATAAGTATTTTCTGAATTCTTTTGCATCTTCTAATTTTGAAACATTTCGCACTTTTCTCGTGATGTAATTTTTCACGTCTTTTTCGATAAAATTTAACTCATGGTAACCCCCGCTGCTGTGATAAATGATTGGTATGTTTTACTTGGCCTGCTTCCGGCTTCCTCGTTATTCTCTATCGTACGACGCATGGACATGCTTAGTTCCATTTGAGCATCTCTGCTTGATTTGCACAACAGGGATGTGACTGATGCAACATGACCTTCAAAATGATTCAAACACCAATATCCTTCAATACGTGTATATAAATTATTGCGGGATAATTTAATCCTGCTGAGAGGTTTCTCTTCTCGGTCAGAGATATTTTCAATTTCCATTTCCCCTCTTTGCTACATATAATCAATTAGTTCTTAATTTCATTTTTCTTCTTATTTGTGCTCCGAATTCTTTTAGAAAAACATGCAGCTTTTGAATAATCCTTGTAGAATTTTGTAGCATCTTCAAGCATGTTAAAAATCATCCCAACCTTGGGAACAAACTACTCATCAAAATCGCAAAAAAACTACAAAACACACCCAAAATAGTCCACAATACACCATATTAAAGCTAGCATAAACTATAGAATGCAACTACAACTATACAATCATCATAAAAAATAACAAAAATCAAATTCATGACTCATCATCAAACAGAAACTAAAACAATTCAACTAAAACAATAATGCAATTCACTCTCGTTCAATTGAAAAAGTCAGAACCTGTAGATACAACGAAACTTTCCCAAAATACACCCAAATATTTCTGATTTATAACCAAAGTCTGATATAAAATGCAACAGAGATTCATCAGAACTACTACATTACATTCAATTCAAAGAATCAACAGTGAACAACAATTTTCACAAGCAAGGTTCACAATATTATTCACCTCCACAATCATAAACTACTAACAAAAACATTAACTGGAATTGAACCACACCACAGGCACTTCATTGGACTCAAAACAAAAATCCACTTCGCTGTAGTTCAGTTGACAATCTGAACTTGAATCATTCATTATCTTCAAAATAATTTCAGAGCTTGATTTAAAAAACGAACGTAAAAAACAAAGGAAATCGAGAAAAACGAAGAAAGAGAACGCAGAGAGAAACGCACGAAAATGACGAAAGAGAATGCATAGAGAAATGCACGAAAACGACAAAAGAGAATGCAGAGAGAAGGCACGAAACCACATAAATCCTTTCAAAAAAAAGTTATATATTTGCGCGTTGATTGAAAAATCTGTTAAATTATGAGGCGCGTGAAATATACGTGCTAGAAGAGGCACGAGTGAGGTAAATTAGGATATATTGATTTGTATGGACTTGTATACATAGTTGTTAGAACCGAACTGGTGATCGAACCGGTCAGGCTACTGGGTCACTGGGTCACTAGTTCAACCGGTGGGTCACGGGTTGAACCCGTTAACCCAGTCCCACATAAGTAAAACGTATAAAACAGCTAAAAACTTAAAAATTAACAGTTAAAAAACATATCTCCAATAACATCATAATAAACATTAAGTCTCAAATCCTAAAAATAAGTAGTAATAAGAAAATAAACATAAAATTTAGTACTATTAGTCTATTACATGAACAACTCAATTTAACACAATGAAAATAACAATTCATGGATTATATCCAAGGAGTAACTTCAAAGTCTGGATATCTTTCTTCATTTGACAAATCTGGAGCTACATCCTGATTGGTTTCATTCTAATTTGCATTTTCCACAGAAGTATTATTAGCTTCACCATCATCTCGATCATCTTCCAGATTCAATTCATCTAGCATTTCAATAATGTTTCACAAATCATCATCAATAATAAGGCAAAATATTTGGTTAAAGCATTACAAAATCATCCCTAACAATAACATACCCAAATCATCTAAAGCTGATTGAAGAGACATATTTGCAAGATCATTCCGTAAAGCATCAACTTCTTCAGGAGTTAAAAATGGTGGTGAATCTTCCATTATCCATTCCGAATGATCCTCAAATGCATTAAGACAAATTGGATCATAACTTTGCTTTCTCATTCGGTTTCTATATTATCAATTAACTTGATTATTCTTATTATGACTAAAAATTTAAAATAATGCCTTCAAGAAAGAATAATAAAAAGTACCTTTGTTGTAGCCTTAAGTTGTAATGAACATAAACAAGATCATTAAGCTTTTGATGCTCTAACCGATTCCTTTTCTTTGAGTGAATGTGTTCGAAAATGCTCCAGTTACGCTCACAACCTGAAGAACTACAAGTTTGACTCAAAACACGAATTGCTAACTTTTGCAGGTTTGGTGCTCCACATCCATAAGATTCCCACCATTGATCTTAACATAAAAAGAAAATAATCACAATCATAAAAATCAAATCTTAAACATATCACAATCATAAAAAACTAATTTTAATAAAAAATTTACCAGGCATCACTGTGCTTCGCTCACGTATTGCAGACTGTCTCCCAAAGTCTCCTTCAGCATTCTTAAAGATTCTCTTCTCACTTGTCAATTTAGTATTCAAATTAGCATCACCGTAAGCATATCTCTCAATCACATCTAGTAGGCCAGAAATTGTTTCTTTGTGCTTGTCAAATTCTGCATAATTAAATCGAAAAGCTGGATTTAACCAATAACCAGCAGCATGAAGGTTTCTTTTAAGTTGTAAATCCCAACGTGAATCTAAATCTTCAAATAAGGTTCAACAACCCTATTTCTTTTTTAAAACCTCTTCACCATGTCTTCCCTAGCCTTATACATAGCTTGATAAAGGAAACCCATTGTAGCTCTATCTTCACTATCCACAATACGCAATACATGAACAAGTGGCTCCGTAAGCTTAACAATATCAGTGCATTGATTCCAAAATTTAGAATCTAAGACTTGATCCACAAACTTTTTTGCTTTGGCTTCTTTAGAGTAAGCTGAACTTGTCCATTCTCTAGATGTCACCATAGCTCTCAATGCATCCTTTTGAGCCAAAATACTTTGCAAAGCAATGAAATTAGTGGCGAATCGAGTTGGAGCTGGACGAAGTATCTCTCGGCCGCCTGTGAACTGTCTCATCAAGTACAAAGGATGGCAGTGATTATAGATATACTTCGTAATTATTGAAGCTTGTGACACAATTTCAGTCACTTCCACAAAGTTCCCAATATCCTGCAACATCAGATTAATACAATGTGCTGCACAAGGAGACCAATACAATCTAGGAAACTCCGATTCCAACAACCTTCCAACAGCAACGTAATTTGCAGCATTATCCATCACTACATGTACAACATTCTCAGGACCAACAAATAACACAACATCCCTAAGCAACTTAAATAAAGCCTCAGCAATTTTTGAGATATGAGAAGCATCATCTGACTTTAGGAAAACAGTTCTTTTAGGGCAATAAACCAAGAAATTAATTAAAGTACGCCTACAACGATCAGTCCATCCATCATCCATTATAGTAAACCCAGTTTGTTTCCAAATCACACGATAACCTTCAATCATCTTCTTTACATCTTCAACCAATTTACTCAACAAATATCCACGAACTCTTTGGTAATTTGGCCCTTTATACCCTGCACCCATGTTTGCAATAGCATCGATCATCGGTTGATAATAAGCTGAATTAACCGCATTGAATGGCACAGAGGCATCCATTATCCATCTTGCAATAGCAATATCACACTTCTCCACAATTTCTTTGCTTTAGAGAACACTTTTAATACTTGGTTGAGCTCTAGGTGTTGCTGCCGGGGGAAAAAGGATTGTAATCCCTTGAGTTGTTTTCCAACTCCCTTTCTGGAGCTAGGTGCTAGAATTCTTGATGCTTGTTATTGTCGCATCTCATTATGTTCAATCTCATCAAATTCCCTTTCAACGTCATCACAAGCACCATAACTTTCTGCATATTCTTCTTGAGTTTTCCTTTTCTTGGTTCGAAGATCTTCAATGTTTTGATTGAATTGGTGTCTCACCACAGCTGGCACCTTTCGACATGCCTCAATATCTCCGCCTTTTCCAGCCAAATGATACTTAACCCGGTTAATTCCTCCACCCCTAATAAGCTTCTCGCAATAAATACATACCAGAGCAGTTTCCTTTATCCAAAACTTGTTTACAATGACCCCATACAGGATTAGTTTTTCCTCTGTTACTATTTTTTTGGGTTCCAATTGTTGGATCAAGAGTTGATCCTTGTTCCTGAGAAGTTGGTGTTTCTGATGGTGTATTTGATGAAGCCATCCTAAATTCCTAATCAACCAGGATCTAGGACTAAATGACTAATCTCCAAGAATAATACACAACAATTCACTAAGGCACTAACTACTAAGAATAATATACAACAGCAACCAACAATGGATAATCAAGTAATCAACAAATGAACAAACTGAATAGAAACAAAAATATATCAAGAAACAAGACAGATCAAACAGAAAAACATGTGGTCTTGTTCATGTTCTCATTTGCCCGCATACAAAAATCAAACAGAAATCAAAGTATCAAACATATGTGAACAACCAACAATCTAAATTCTAACAGAAATCAAGCAGAAATCAACATACATAATCAATCTACAATAATAAATTAACTTCAAAAATTTTAAAAATTAAAAATACTTACCTGGACTGGACGGCTGGACCTTGGACCTGAGGGATTGAACGACGAGCAGAGAAGAGGGCGACCGGAACGACGAGCAGAGAAGAACACAGAAGAGCAGAGAAGAGCGACGAGCAGTAGGCGACGATGGACCGTGGACGTGCTTCTGCCTTCTTGGCGGTGGTGGGTGGTGCATTGCTCTGGATATGGTGGTGAGGTGAGTGCCACGCTGGTTGAAGCTGAACGGGGCGACGAGGTGGCTGAGTGAGTGGCGCACCTCTCTATCTCTCAGCTCTCAGCTTTCATGGAGTCATGGTGCATGGTGATGGTGGTCTCTCAAACCGTTTGGGAATGGGAAGGGAAAGTGGGAAATAGGGGATGGAGGCTGGGGTTACAGGCGCGTTTCAGGAGCAGCTTAAGCTTTTGTTTTTTTTTTAATAAAGAAACGACGTCGTTTCCAGCACAGAAAAAAAAATCGAACCAGTCCGGGTTAAACAAAATCCGCCGGTTTCTGATCAAACCCGACTGGTTCAGTACGGGTCTTTCCGATTCGACTCCTTGTCCGGTTAGATGCCTCAACCGGACTGGTTATAGCACCGGTTCACCGGTTTTTCGGTCCGACTAGTCGGGTCGGTCCGATTCTGACAACACTGCTTGTATGGGAAAAATGTTCATATGTGGAAAATAATTAATTAGTTATTAATGTATCACATAAATATGTTCTAAAGAGGGATTATTGACAAAAGAACTAACCAATTCTATAAAATTAAATATTAAAGTCCGATTTTTTTTTTCGAAAACCTCGATACCCTGGTATTATTCTACTCCCATAATTTTAAAAAACACCATAAAATCTAATAATTGAATATTACACCAACATTTTTTCAATATACAAAAAACTAAAGTGGAGGTATTCATCCTTGCAAAAAAAAAAAGAAAAACCCTAATTTCCTACCCCCGTAAACCTCGGCGCCCCCACACCATAAAAAACCTCACTCACTCATCACTCACTCATGACGCACGGACTTCCCTCCTCCCTACCTCACTCACCGCGCCGGTCACCTCCAACAGAACGGCAGCCAACGGAGGTCGCCTCTCCTTCCTCCGCGCCGACAGTCTCCGCTCTCCTTCCTCCGTCTTGGCTCCTCCGTGCTGTGTGCTTCGCCCGTCTCTGCATCCTCTGATTGCGTCGTCTGTCTCCGCTCCGCTGCAGGTTGTGCTCGTGCTTCCCCTCCGCTTCAGGCTGAAGCTCCGAAGCTGCTCCGTCGCTTACTCTGCTTCTGCTTCTGTAGGTGAGTTTTTATTTTTTATTTTTTTCAGTTATTATTTATTAATTGTTTATGCTTAGTTTTTTCAGTTTTAATTTAGGTTTAGATTTGTTTATGTTAAGTTGATGCTAATTAGATAAATTAATGATTAGTTTTACTGATTAGACAATAGGTTCTGTGACGTAACTGGGAATATGTTTAGCTAATTGGGTTAGATGATCAGTTATACTATTTTTTTTAATAGTATTTTGAAGGGTTTTACATTTCTAGTTGTTGCTACTTGCTAGGGTTTAAGCTTTCAAGAACTTTGCACCTTTCTCAATCTCCACTCGTCAACCATGTGGGCTCTTCGTCGAGCTTCCATTCGTCTTAGTCTCAGGTAAATAACACTCTTTACCTTCTCCCTCGTTGCCCTTTCCATTATTCTCTACTCTCGATGGAAAAATTGAAGTATTTCCCCATCTTTTTTCGTAACTAAATGTTGAGCTTTGAATCGAGGTTTTGTTTCTTAATTTTCCTTTTTATTGCAAAATGAGTGCGTCTTAAATTCGTAGCAAAAGTTTACATGTTTAGTGCTGTAATACATTTCATGCAACTAGACCTTGTAACTTTGTTTATTTTGATGCTAATTTCATATATTAACAGATTTAGAAATGTATGGTTCGAACATGAATAATCTATGAGATAGTACTATGAAGATGTTTGACTACTATTGTCGATGCTACCCGGTGGGTAGGACTTGGATTTTGTTTTTGATTTGCCTCTTCCTCTTTTTGAGCAAGCTATAGAGATGAGAACTTGACAGCTTGTTATGTGACTGTAGGAGGAAGAAACAATGGGTGACATAATATTGACAATTTATGTTATTTAACTTGAAGTAAAATTTAATTTTAATGTAAACTAAGGGGGTGCAAGAAAGAATTAATGTTAAACCGGGTTGCAATGTGCGCAATTTTATTCATATATTGGGGGTTGTAGTTTCCATTAGGCTAGTATTTAGGGGATGAGTTTATATATTTGTAGATTGTCTATAACATGAAGACTTGGTTTCCTACATAACATGGTGCATGATTCTGTTGCTTGAACCAGCAACAAAACATTGAATTATCATTTATTATATAGAAAGGTTGTGTTGGTTTATTTTAGCTTCACATTTTGCCTTTGGTCATGCTCTAGTCCCTATAAGAGTTTGCAGTCACTTTTTAATGTGCACTGTTTGCAGGAGCCAAGGATTTAGTCTAGGAGCATCTACTGCTATCAAGCTAATGCCAGCTGCTGTGGAAGATGGGGCTGGTATCAGTGGATCTTTTCAAATAACACGAAGCAAAGTTCTGTCAACAATGACATGTTATCATGCAGGTCATTCTTCCCCCAAATTTACTATGAGCAGACGTGAACTTTCGTCACAAGCTGATGCAAATAGTACGAACAATGACGATGATTTGGATGAAGCGCTGTCGTATGAGCTGCAGACACAAGGGATTAATGATGAAGTTGAGACTGACTTCGGCGATGATGATGAGGATTTTAAGAAATCACACGATGAGATGGAGTTATCTGACATTGAGATTGATCCAAAAAAATCACCACGTAGTAAGCGTCTGTCAAAAATATTCACGGCGATTATTAAAGCTCCAGGATTGTCTGTTCGTTCGGCTTTGGATAAGTGGATTGAAGAAGGGAAAGACATTAGTAGACAAGAAATCTCACTGGCCTTGGTTAATCTCCGGAGGCGTAAAATGTATGGGAGGGCTTTGCAGGTAAATTGATCAAAGTTAATAGTATTCTACTCTTACAATTAATCCGATTCATTTTATTTGTGAACTCATGCTGATTAAGTAGAGTATTAGACATTGCTTTACTTTTATGGATGTTTGATATTTGAATTTTTCCAGCCTGTTTGTGATATAATTAATAGCGGAAATCTCTCTCTCAGCATCTCTCCCGTTTAGCAGTTTCCTGCTTGAAAATGTTTCCTATTCCTGCAGTGGATTGATACTCGGGGCCAATATCCAATTACTTATATTGTAAATTTAATTTAGTTTGCTAGATTAAGTTTGAACAACCTGGACATTGAATTTTGGACTCACCTTAATGGTCATCTAGTGCTCTTTCAGCCTTTATGGCTTCTCTATAAGAGGGATTATATTGTTGCTCTTCTTTTGTCTTTTTACCATAGTCACTGGTATAATTTGTTGGGGCATATTTTTGGATATCTTTTTCCTCATTGATTTTAATAATTGTCTTTATGAAATTTTCATTATTCTATGAAATCTTTATCACCTCAAAAGAAAAAAAATATATATGCATTTTTTTGTGTTTAAGGACTATATATTTTCCATGTAAAGAAAAGAGGACTATATATTTCCTTTTTTGCTGATTGACATGTTTTGCCTTGTTTGAGCTTCTCGCTTATGATATTATCTTATTTTAATTGTGTGAATCTGTTGTACTTTTTTTGTTGGTATTGTAGCTCTTCGAGTGGCTAGAGTTAAACAAGAAGCTTGAATTCTTAGAGCAGGATTATGCTTCTCGACTTGATTTGATTGCTAAATTACGTGGTCTGCCAATGGCAGAGAAATTTATTGACAGTGTTCCAAAGTCTTTCAGAAGGGAGTTGTTATACCGAACTTTACTTGCTAATTATGTTAGTCAGAACAAGTTGAATAAGGCTGAGGCAACATTCAATAGAATGAAGGACTTGGATCTACCTCGTACAACATTTGCTTGTAACCAAATGCTTCTTTTGTATAAGAGGGTTGACAAGAAGAAGATAGCAGATGTGTTATTGTTGATGGAAAATGAGAATGTCAAACCTTCTACGCTTACCTATAAAATTTTGATAGACACAAAAGGGTCCAATGATATTGCTGGGATGGAGGAAATTGTGGAGACAATGAAGACAGAAGGCATTGAACCAGACTTGCAAACACAAGCAGCCTTGGCTAGACATTACATCTCTGCTGGGCTTAATGAAAGAGCCGAAGCTATATTGAAGGAGATGGAAGGTGAAAACGTGAAAAAGAAACAATGGGTTTGCCCTACTTTGCTCTGCCTTTATGCAAAGTTGGGAAAGGCTGACGAAGTAGAGAGAATTTGGAAGGTCTGTGAATCTAGCCCTCGAATTGAGGACTGCATGAGTGCAGTTGAAGCATGGGGAGCATTAAACAAAATTGATAAAGCAGAGGAAATTTTTGAGTTTATGTCGAAGAAATGGAAACTCTCTTCTGGTAACTATAATGTACTCCTGAAGGTTTATCTTAATCATAATATGCTATTGAAGGGTAAGGATCTTGTTAAGCGAATGTTAGATAGCGGCTGCAAACTTAACCTATTGACATACAATGCTCTTGTCAAACTTCATGTCCAAGCTGGGGAAGTAGAAAAGGCAAACACTCTCTTGCAGACCGCAATCCAGCAGAACCGAAACAAGCCATTGTTTGATACTTTCATGGCTATTATGGAAGAGTATGCGAAGAGCGGCGACATTCATAATGCAGAAAAGATTTTCTACCAAATGAGGAAAGCTGGCTACATTTCTCGATTCACTCAGTATCAAGTTCTAATCCAAGCGTACATAAATGCCAAGCAGCCAGCATATGGAATCAGTGAGCGGATGAAAGCCGATAACATATTTCCAAACAAAGCTATGTCTAAGCAATTAGTTCAAATGAACCCATTTGAGAAAACTGCAGTTTTGGCATTGCTTGATTAATGACAATAGCCATGAGAGGGTTGCTTTTGTACTTCAACATGAAACTAATTATTTAGTTATATAGGTTCAGGATCCTAGAGTTTAAGTGAATTTGCAAATTTAAGGTCGGCTAAAATCTTATCATATGCATTAGTCCAAATGCAAATGGAGTTCTTGAGATGGTCCTTATTAAAAATACTGAGTCAATTTGTTTTCTGGAACTAATTTGTAAGCTGGTGAAGGATATTTGAGGGGTGGAGACTATGTTGGGATTTTCTATTTCTCAAAAGTTATATCTGATGCTGGTTTATCAAATTTATTCTTTTTCTAATTGAATTGATAGTCAAAATCGTCTTTGAAAGATACCTCGATCTTCATTTTCGTCCTCAAAAGATAAAATTAATCGAATTCGTTTCCGAAAGATACTTAATATGATCACGTTCGTCCTTCCGTCATTTCCTTCACTGAGTTGGCAAACGTTTGCTGACGTGTGTCGTTAACTGCCAGTGTGATAGACGACAAGTTGTGATAGACGACAAGTTGTACTTTGTTGCTGACAAGATAAGTCTTTTATATTAAGTCAAATTAGTCTTTGAATAGATAAATCCTAATCCCCTTTTCAATTTTCAACATATTCTTTTTTCTTCTCCAACGGCTCATACCAATTTTCAAACCTCATAACCTCCTTCTCCTTTCCCCTTCCCTCCATTCTCCCACTACTGTGTGACCCGATTAGAATCCCAATTCTAATCTTATCTCCATTCCCATCGTTTTTGGGTTCTCCCTTTCTCTTGTTCCAATCAAAGAAATCAAGAGGGATCACAGTGAAGCTGGCTCTAGCTATGGCCAACAAGGTAGCAGCAGCAGCAGCGTAGCCAAAGGTGAATGCTCGTCAATGTCGAGCGGGAAGGCCAAGATGTGGGAAGAAGACCACGACCCAAGCTCTGGTGGCGGCGGCATGGACGAGCTCCTCGCTGCTCTTGGTTACAAGGTTCGCAACTCAGCAAGGTAGTAGCAGCAACAGTGTGGCCAAAGGCGAATGCTCGTCAACGTGGAGTGGGAAGGCCAAGATGTGGGAGGAAGACCACGACCCAAGCTCCGGCGGCGGCGGCATGGACGAGCTCCTCGTTGCTCTTGGTTACAAGGTTCACAACTCAGATATGGCGGGCGTGGCCTAGAAGCTGGAGACTAAACGACGACGTTTCAACTGTAGGAGAGCATTGTATCAAAACTGCGTCATTTTGATTGTATGCCACGCTGGCAGTTAACGACACATGTGAGCGAACGTTTGCCAACTCAGCAAAGGAGATGACGGAAGGACGAACGTGACTAGGTTGAACATTTTTCGGGGATAAATTTGATTAATTTTATTTTTCGGGAATGAAAATGGAGATGGAGGTATCTTTTAGGGACGATTTCGACTATTAACTCATTTCTAATTTGTATACACGGATACGGGAGCGAATATATACGAAAACACCATAAATTTATGCTACGATGCAACGACACGGATATGTAGGCGGAACACAACATATATATAAAATATAAAATATTTTTAGATAAATTACAATGATATTTTAATATTTTTTTAATATTAAAATAAAAAATTCTTTTAATTATTTTTATATTTTTTAATTATATAAAGTATTAAAAATATTTTTTGTTTTGATAAATAATAATATATATTTTTTTTAAATTTATTTTAAGAATATATATTAATAATAAGATTGGACGCATTGATACGTGATAGTATTTAGGTGTATCTAAATGTGTCCGAAGAAATTTTTTTTATTTTTTATTAAAACACGGTTGGACAAAGCAGATATGTGTGTCAGACAAGTATCGCTTGGATACGACAACTCAACAAAGTGTCCGCGTTTCATAAAATTTATGTCATTGTAGATTTTGTGATATATGGGCATTACATATATGTAAAAAATATTAAAAAAATAGATTGTACTAATATTTTAGCATTTTATTATTTAAAAGTAAAAATAAATTTTTAAAAAATATTTTTGATCACTTCTTAATTGTGGAAAATATTTTAGATAATATATTTTAGGATTAAGTACGATTTTAGTTTTTAAGGTATCGAATTTTTTTTTCGTTTTCAACTTTTTTTTCATACAAAATTGTCCCTAAAATTTAACTTAGTTTTAAAATGGTCATTTTTACCAAAATTTTAAATTTTATTACCTAATTACCTCTAACTAAAAAATATTATAAAATAAAAAAAGAAAAAAAAGGAAAAAATGGACGAGAGGGAGAAAGAACCGGGGAGGAAAGAAGAAGAAGAAATAGAAAAGAAATATGGAGGCAGTTCTCACTCCGGCGTGATCTTCTTGTAAACTCTGGATAATTAATAAGTAGTTAATCAATAAATTAATTTTTATTTAAAGAAATTAAGAAATTAATTTTGATAAGTTAGAAGGGTAGAAGGCAGATCTCACTTCGACGTGGTCTTCTTGTAAACTTTAGATAACTAATAAGTAGTTAACCAATAAATTAATTTTTATTTAAAGAAATTAGAAAATTAATTTTAATAAGTTAGAAGGGTAGAAATAATTAAAATATAAATTTTGACACTAATTTTAGTAGTTTTGACTTAAAATTAGGTCAAATAGACCAAATCGATTGAACCAAATTTAAACTGAACCAAGATCCCACCCAACTCACCCAAATTTAACGGTTTTAGCCATTTCTTTCCTCCTTCATTATGAAACACGCTGAACTCTTAGGCAAGGCAGGGAAAGACATTCCAAACCCTTGACAAAAATTAAATCGTTTATAGAATTTATGCCATTGTAGATTTTGTGATATATGAGCATTAATATATATATAAAAATTATAAAAAATAAATTATAATAATATTTTAATATTTTATTATTTAAAAGTAAAAGTAAATTTTTTAAAATATTTTTGATGACTTTTTAATTGTGGAAAAAATTTTAGATAAATTTTTTGTTAATAATTAATAATATAATTATTTCTAAATATATTTTAAAATATATGTTAATTACAAAGTCAATTACATAATCTATTCGGAGTGTGGCTAATGAAATGTTTTAAATTTTATAGACTAAACCACTAAAAGTAACTATAAAAGATTGATTTGCTGACAAAAGTAACCATGGAAGATCAAAACTCCTCAGATATCCACAGTTGATTTGCTCCATTTGTCAAATGTGACTAAACGTTAATAGAATGTTGTTACATGAGACAATGTGTCCACATACACTACAACGTGGCAAAAGGATGCCTTATGCGGATTAATTTTTTTGGTTAAAATTGTATTTATTTAGTTTATAAAAAAAACGTTACTCCTTCAAGCATTGAAATTAGAAGAACAGAAAGAGGTGTTACCCCTCCCTTTTGAGCGCGAAATCAATCATGCCCTAACATGATAGTTTTTCATCTTCTTCTCTTGCGTAATCCCATTATGCTCTGATTCCATTCCTGCGACGACATTGGAGAAGGAGGTTGCTGCTTCTCCAACGGACCGTGTTTAGAGGCAAACTCTGTCACACTTAAAGGCTCTATGAGATAATACTTTTATGAACTAAGTCATTCGATGATTGTAACCTCCGAGTTATAAGAGTTGTTCGTTCAATGTAGAAAAATTAGTTCTATTATTGTTATTTCTGATAGGGTTTGGTTTTGTGGTAACTTTATTATATTCTTGTTCCTCTATTTAAGCTATATAATTTTTTATGGTTTGAATATTGTGGTAATTATTGTTCTTGAAACCAAATTGATAGTGAAGTTAGGTACCATGATGGTTAGGGTTTGAGTAACTTGGAGTTTGTGAGATTGTCACTAATAGTGGATTTTTTATTCTTTTGCGTAGATGGCTACATTACATATTACTTTGGAGATATATCACAGAGGAAAATTTGAGAGAACAATAGATGGAAAAACTATGTATATAGGTGGAGAGAAATCTGAAATTTGAAGGGTCAATGTTGATACTCTTAATGGGTTTTTTTTATCAATAACCTCCTTAGAGATATAGGATACACCATGATCAATGAATGCTATTGGTTAGTGCCTGGAATGGAGCTTAATGGTGGTTTAAAGTTATTGAGGAGTGATAAAGACATAATAGAGATGTATGAAGCTGCATTAAGGAATGATAGTAGGATTTGTGTATATACTAAGCACCCAATAAGCTTGCCAGAAGTTGTTGAAGAGGGTGGTGGTAATGTTGCATCTCCTTCAAAAAGGAGAAAAAGGAGTTGTGCAAAGAAGACTCCAACTCCTAGAAAAAAGAAGGTTACGAATATGGCCAACACAATTGATCATTCCAAAGCCTAGCCCACCACACAATCAGGTACCAGACCCAATAGCCAACTCAATCAATATCCCAATATGCAACCCAACACTCAACCTAATACACAAGCAAGGACATCATTATCACAAGGCAGAAATTTTCTTAGCCAACCCTCCACAACCAATAAACAATCTAGTAATCCCATACAGCAACAAGAGCCACAAATACCTTAAATTCACAATACAATTCTAGTTCTCAACCTTTTCATGCTATTCCAACAACAACACTGAAGATACTAATACAATATATATCCCAAGCTTGTAATGAACCGCAATCCGAACCCTATCATGTACAAGATTCTGATTCCATTATTCAGTCCCAACCACTACCATCATCAAGTCAAAATGCTGAACACAATCAAGGTTTATCTCAACATGAAGTAAGAGAAGCGACCAAGAAGCAGAACAGGAGGAGCACTAGCAGACCTGAACCTATTGGACAAACTTTCAAACAGAACCCAAATCCTAAAAAGGCTCCAGGTATTTTTGTACCAGTTGATGAAGCTGAAGAATATTCAGACCTTGAACCAGGATTACATTGTTATGAGTTTAAGGAGCTTCAAAGTTGTGCAGATTCGGATGAGGAACAACCAGAGGTCTTCCCACAAGGTATTTACTAATATTTTTCAGTGTTCCTTTGATTATTAGTAAGTTAGAAGTTAGAATAATAATTTAATTTTTTTATGAATTGAGCAGTTGTGTGCAAATTATTGTATGATGAATATTAACTAATGAGTGTTGTTCATATATGATTATTTAGGACAAAATTCAAAGGAAGTTGTGATCCTTGTTATATTGCACATCAGTTATTATCCACTACAACTATTTTGTGCAGCATGTTATTTATTATACCTTTGATAATCATATGCTTCAATTTTCCCTATTACATAGGTAATGCTGATGCACCGGTTGGACAAGTTAGGCTTGAAGTAGGTATGGAGTTTGAATATTTAGAGCAATTTAAGAGGGTTGTAGGGAAGAGTATTTTTTTTCAAGGGTAGATAGTACAAGAGTGAAGGTGTTGTGTTGGAATGAGAACTGTCCTTGGCAGATATACTGTGTTAAGAGGAATTATCCCCTGAGCTATCAGGTGAAAACATTTGTGAACGAGCATACTTGTTGCAGGGTTGTGCATAATCGGTCTGCTAATGGAAAGTGTGTTGTAGATGAGTTAGAGCAGCAAATTAGGGTGCAGCCAATGATGACTGTTCGACAGGCTGAGGATTACTTTAAGAAAGAGTATGATGTTTTGTTGAGTGAAAGAAAAATTTATAGATCAATGGCAAAGGCAAAAAAAAGAATTGAAGGTAGTGAGAGAGCACAATATGTAAGACTCCGAGAATATGCCATGGAAATTTTGAATACCAACCCAGGATCCACTGTGAATATATGCACCACACCAATTCCAAATTCAACTGTCTTGTTCAGAAGAATATATATTTGCCTAGATGCGTGTAGAAAGGGCATCCTTGCTAGATGCAGACTGTTTATTAACTTGGATGGGACCTTCTTGAGAGGATACTATGGTGGAAAATTATTGACGGCTGTTAGTCAAGATGCGAATAATCACATTTGCCCCCATCGCATATGCTATTGTGGATTCAGAAACCAAAGACAACTGGAAATGGTTCCTTCAACTTTTGCAAGAAGATTTGGGTGATCAGAGGAATAACTATTGGACATTTATGTCAGATCAACAAAAGGTACAAAATTTAAAGTGTTTATACATTTTCTTGCATATAAAGATGTCATCTGAAGTTACAAAGTGTTTATACATTTTTCCAGGGTCTTATTCCAGCTCTAGAAGATATTATGCCGGGGGCATAACACAGGTATTGTGCTATGCATATATGGCACAACTTCACGAAACAGTGAAAAAGCACAGACCTCAAGGGTGCAGTTTGGGTGTGTGCAAGGAGCACCACCCCCCAAGACTTTGCAACAGCCATGACAACAATCAAAAACTAAACCCACATGCTTGGGAGTATCTGAGCCACATTCTACTAAAACAATGGTCAAGATCCCACTTTAGTGAATGGCCAAATGTGGATAATATCACCAACAACAATAGTGAAATTTTTAACTCTAAGTGTAAGAAGTTTAGGGGAAAGCCAATCATTACCCTCCTAGAAGAGATAAGGTATTATGTTATGAGAATTTTGGCTAGAAATAAGGAGTTGAGGGGATACAATGGACAACTTTGTTCGGTACAACAGAGTATATTGGAGAAAAATAAGAAAGAAAGCAGTAGTTGGAGGCCATTCTGGACAGCGGATGATGCTAGAAATATCTGAGGTTCAATGCTTACCTATGAAAGTAAGTGTTGATCTCGGGAACTATACTTGTTCTTGTAGACTATGGCAGCTCACTGTCATACCCTACAAGCATGCATGTGCAGCATTGACACATCAAAATAGGAGGGCTAAAGATGTTTCACACACATGGCTGACAATTAGTGCTTACAATGCAACATACCAATTTTTTGTTCAGCTGGTGCCTAGTCAAGAGTATTGGCAACAGCTAGACATTATACCAATTTTGCCTCCACATTACAAACGGCCTATCCGGCGGCCTACTAAGAAGAGAGACACCACTAGGGATGCTCCCAAGGTTAACCCAGACCCTTACAGGACAAAGAGAAAATATGGTCAAATAAAATGCAAATACTGTTTGAAGGTTTGTGAAATATTGTTCACCATAACAATTGTTAGGGATATTTGTCTATGAATATTTATGTTGTGAACTATTATAAAATCTCAATTATTATACAGGAAGGGCACAATTCTAGAAGTTGCAAGGCTAAAAAGGAAGCCAGGGCAGTAGCTGCTACTGCTGCGGATGCTATAGCACATGGTATAAACTCTTCTGCAGCAACAACTGTACATGTACCACCTGCTAATGTAGCACAGGATGAGGATGATGAAAGACTGGTTGAGATATACTGGGAGGAAACCTTAGAGGATGCAGAGGCAAAGGCAGCCTTGGATGCTGCAGCCGATGAATTTGAGGTATCTTTGGGTGTCAGAACCCAACCACAGGAAAAATATAAATTTGTTAATTGCTTAAACATATTTTGAGAAATTAAGTTTACTTACATTCATGTCTAATTTAATTTATAGGTCACTACCACATTGAATCCATCTCCTAATATGCCGCATACACCACAAGTGCCACCACCATTAGGCCACCAACCACAAAAATAAAGAGAACAAAGAGATCCACCAAGAGGCCTCCTCCATTACAAGTTCAGACCCTTGTGCCTCAGGCTCCAACTTTGAACACTCTTTAGCAGCCATCCAATGCATCTGTTAGGCCACCCACCGTGTCCCCACATACAATGCAAGGAGCCAGTGCAGGCACAACTTTCAGGTTCGCACAGTTTATGCCAACACCAAGATCACACCTTACACCAACATGGCCAGTTCCTGGATTCAGACCATCCAGACCATCTACTACTATGCAAGGCACAACCTATGGATTATCCAGTGGGAGCAGCAACTCAACACCAAATTAAAAAAAAATTAACAGTCTTTATCTTTTTTGAAATCTATATTTATGTAATTTACCTCAATACTTTACTGCTAAGTGATCAGTTATGTTTTCTATTTTTATTTTGGATTATCATGTCATGTTCGTATGCTACATATACTACTTAAACAGTTATTGATGTACCTTTTTAAAACCTTATGAATGCTTATAAGTGCTTATGATTATGCTAATACATATTATATTCTGATATTGATGTTATTATGATTAACTAATTTCTTAGCTCAGAATGCTTAAACAATGTTATAAAAGAATAACAATTATTGAGAATAGTGATAGAATAAAAATGCAATAAATAGCAAATATATCATCCCATTCACACATGAATTACATTGTTCTTCATTGATAGAAAACAACCTTGTACCGAAACTAGTTCTAAACTTCTGCATAAATTTAGGACTCAAACTTACCAATCACTTGTACATGACCATTACAAACAAAAAAGTGTAAACTGCAGAAACAATCCTAAAGACACGGACACAAGCCATACTTTCATAGCTTTGATTTCACCTTCAATCTTCTTCTCAACCTTCGTGGCCATGTTAACATTTCTCTCCTTGTGGTCTGTTGGAGCAATTGTTACATCTTGATTAGCAACACCACATTCATGCTCATTGAGTCTTCTAATCAAACACCTTGCCAAACTTTGCCATCCCCCATCAATTTTATCAACCCAAACAAAATAATGGCAATCTCGACGCTATAGAAGCCAAAAAATCAAAATATCAGAGATGCAAAGGAACCCTATACTTGTCTAATTATCATAAATAATGTTCCATACCTTCAAAAAGGGGCAACGAATGAACCATCTTCCAGGATTAGTAACCGTCAAAGATTCCAACAAGACAATATACTCACCATAGTGACATCTTCCATCCATAATTTTCTTCTTCTTCATCTTCGAATGTGAAGCTCTAGAAAATCTGCTTCCGTCGCTTGTAGTTACCTCTCTCCTTGACATTACTCAAATTCTATGAGCATAAATTAATTCAAGAATTAGGGTTCTTCGCTTGTAGTTACCTTGGATGCTTGTGCTTGGGTTACCCTGCGAAATTTGGGTTCCAACTAAGAAGAATGAAGCAATAGGGTTCAAATTGACCCTAAATGATACTGAGTACACGTATGCCTACCAACATGTGTAATCGTCAACGTAAACAGTCCACATATGCCACTCTGCTAAGGCTACATCAGACTTGGCTATTTTTGACAAACAGAGCAAATCAATTGTGGGTATCTGAGGAGTTTTGATTTTCTATGGTTACTTTTGTCAGCGAATTAATCTTTCATAGTTACTTTTGGTGGTTTAATCAATTTTATAATAAGACATATAAGACGTGCATCGCGTGTGTCATTGAGTTTTGGGATAACATCCTGTCATTTTAGGAAAATGAATTCTAATTAACAAGTTAGATTTTAATTTTTAAAATAGTCTTGTTAAACATTTGAATATTTTTATTAACTAAGTCCAATTAAATTGATTTAAACTCAACAAAAAGTACTTATATAACATGCATATGAATCACACATTTCTTTTACTTTGCGTTTCTTCTTTTTTTTTTGTACATTTTCTCTTCATTGTCTTTTTTATTGCTGTTATTATTGCTGTGCTTTTATTTTAATTTCTTCTCCTCCTCCTTTTGGTGATGGTTATTACAACATTTATTATTATTTTTTGTTTGATTTTTTTCTATTTTTCTTGTTTTTATTTTTGTTAAAAAAGTAAAACAAGAAGAATTATGGAAAAGTGAAATAAAAAAGAGTTGATGAAAAAGAAAAAGAATAAGATGATGACGATGATGATGATGATGATGATGATGATGATGATGATGATGAAGAAGAGAAGGAAGATGGAGAATTTTGAATTGTGCAGAATTTACCAGAAATATAGCACCGAAACTTTTCAACTATGACACAAGACGTTTATTAATTTTGACATCAAAATTTTTTAGCCGTGACATATGTTTTTGTTAAGAGGGTGAAACAAGAAGAATTATGAGAAGAAAAAGAAGAAGATGATGATGATGATGATGACGATGATGATAATGGAGGAGAAGGAGAAAATGGAGTTTTGAATTGTGCAGAATTCATTAAAAATATAATATCAAAATTTGTTAACTGTAACACAGGTTCTTATTAAGAAGGTGAAATAAAAAAATTATGAGAATATGTTTGTTTTGAATTTTGTAGAATTTATTAGAGAAATAGCACCCAAATTTTTTAACTATGACATAGAAAATTTCTTAATTTTGATACCAAAATTTTCTAACCGTGATCCAAAAAATTTCTTAACTTGCGGTCCTTCGAAAACTTTTTGTGTTAATTAAGTGGTATTAAACTCATATATAAGAGGTCTAGCCATTTATGTGTCATTTGTAATAAATTGATGTATTTTTCAATTTCAAAACACATTTGGATGTGTTTTGTTAGTTGAGTGTGTTAAAGTTTGTGACTTGTGGTTCTTTAAAAATTTCTTATGTCATTTATCAAAAATTCATGTGTCATTTTTAATAAATTTCTTATGTCATTAATACTTTTGTTATCGTTAAATTTATGATATGATGATGATGGTGATAATGCAGGTGGAAGAAGAAAAAGAACAAGTATGTAAATTTGAATTAGTTATACAAAATTGTTTGGTTGTCTAACATTTCTATTTGTAAAATAAAGGCTAATATGTTTTCTCCCCTTAAAAGAGATAATTAAGACTAGAATAGCATAATATTATGCCCAAATTTGATTTTGTGCGACTTGAATAAAATTATTTATATTTTGGTCCCCTCAACTTTTAATTAATTATAATTAGGCCTATTTGTAGTGGAAATACAACTTGGTCCTAAGTTCAAATTTAAATTTGAGTCGGGCTAATTTGTTTACAAAAAACGCATGCTGCCATGCAAAGTTTGTGTTGAAAATTAGCTTGATCACCAAGCTAACCACTCACTAAAGGTTGTAAATAATTATGGAGGGTTGAGATCGACTCATATTCTCATTTCGCTCATTGTTAGCGAAATTAAGAAGATAGAAAGAGAGAACAAGAGAGGAACATATTTGAGGGAGAGAAAGAAGAGAAAGAAGAAAACTCACATTGTAACACCACCATCATTAGCATCATTGGAGCCACCAAGAGCAGGAAAAGAAGTTAAGACTCTTTTGAGCCTTGGATGTGGAAGAGGAGGAGGAGAAAAGAAGTGCCCACATTTACTCACTATAATAACATTGATTATTATTGATGGCCTTGCCAACCAATTTTATTAACAGGTTGTTGATAAAATTGTATGGGTCAAAGTCCCATTAATAAAATTCAACATTTTTTGCCAAACAATCGATGTCATTGAAAAAAGTAAAAACTATTAGTGACACCTCAATTTTGGTAATAAAAAGATGCTGTAAATACAAAATTGAAAATTAATTATCCTGACGCTCGAGTAATCAGTATTTTTTTACCAGCTATATATCTGTTGATAACAATAAAATAAATTATTAAATTAATCATGAAATAAAAATATCATATTTATTAATTATTAAATAAAATACGTTATTTAAAAACATGTTATTATACATTTACAAGTAATCCTTGTCGAGGAACTTGTCGTCATTTACGTCAACTTCCTGTCTGGGGGGTGGTTTTTCGTTTCGTGAACTGTTCATGCTACCATTGCCTACCATGGGAAGAAATGGAGGAGGCATCAGTGACTGCATGGATGTGTACAACCACTACAAAAAATGTTGGTAAAAATGGCACTAATTTTATGGCATGGTTAAAGAACTGCCATTATATTTGTTAATTTCGGCAGCGCTAACTTATGCCATAATGCTCATGGTTTTTGTGGCGGCTTTTGTTGATTGTGGCGGTTTGGAATCGCTATAGAATTTTATTTTTAACTTGAGTGATGTTGGATATGAGACTGTGATTAGTATTGTTGCGAGAAAGTGAGGATGTCAATGACGAACCCTAATTTCTTTCCATTGTTCATCTTCCAATGATTTGTCATTCAACTCCTCGCTGCTGCAAGCAACGCCGTTGTCGCTGCCTTCAGTGAGCTTCTACGATTTGGCTTCGATCTGAAGATTTGTCAGTATTTGTCTCATCACCATCGTTCATCTCCTTGCCATCGCAAGAAACACTGTTGTCACTGCCTTCAACGAGCTTCTAGGATCTAGTTCTCAATCTAGCTCATCTACTCGCCGCCGCAAGCAATTCCATTGTTGTTGCCTTCAGCAAGCTTCAACGATTTGGCTTCGATATGAATATTTGTCTCCGCTCATCTCACCGCCGTCATTCATCTCTGCACCATCGCAAGCAACACCGTTGTCGCTGCCTTCTATGATCTGATTTTCAATCTAGCTCATCTCCTCACCTCGGCAAGCAACGCCGTTGTTGCTACCTTCAGCAAGCTTCTACAATTTAGTTTCGCTGTCTCTGTCACTTCTAATAGGTAATCTACTTAATCTTCTTCTTAGATTTTTTTCTTCCTCTTCGTACTTTTAGATCTAGTTCATGCTCTAGTAGAAAAAAACAAAGAATCTCTGGTTCTTTTTTTGTTATTGTGTATTTTAATTTTCATTGATTTTTTGTGATGTTGTTGTTGTTAGCTTGTTACTGCTGCATTTTCTATTGTGTTGTTTTTTTTTCTTCTGATTTTATTTAGTTTGAGACCTAATCTGTTCTATTAAACTGATAATCTGCATCATTTGTCCGAAATTAGTACAACACAACACTTTACTTTCTCTCCAAAAGAAGTCATGCCGTTGTGGAGGAACTGATTGGGTTTGGAGCAAGAGTGCACGTATGTGCAAGGAACAAAGCTGAGCTCACTAAGTCTCATCTAATGAAATGATTCTAGTTTTGAGGTTATTGGCTCTGTTTGCGGTGTCTCTGTTCCTCATCATAAAGAGAAGCCAATGGACTCTCTGTGTTCTCAATTCCAAGGGAAACCCAACATCCTTGTAAGCTCTCTTCTTTCTCTGCATTTCATCTGTTTGATATTATTCCCCAACTAACACTATTGTGTATGTTTTGAATTCACATTAATTGATACTTCAATACCGGTATAGATAAACAATGTAGGAACAAACATTAGGAAACCAATGAGAGAACTCACTACTTCAGAGCTTTCCAGACATGTCTATTAGGTGATAAACAATGTAGGAACAAACATTAATTTTGTAAGTTTCAGTCCTGGTCACATATCATGATCAATAATGTGAACGGCCTGAACTTTTCGTCTATTAGGTGGGGACATGTCGGAGAAAAGGAATAAAGAAAGGGGCAAAATTGTCATTACATAACAGCCTTACATGGCTCATTCCGGTGCTGTGTTGGTTCTCCCAAGTCTCACATTTACAGACACTTAAGTGAGTTGCGTCTCAGCTAGTTCGAGTCCCTTCCAAGTTCTGAACCGTTTTCGAGTAACAACACTTCCTCCATTTTCCTTGTATTGTAAATCAGGTGCCAGATTCTGTTACTCAACCTTACTATATATTATCACCTTTATTATGTTTTCTAATATTTTTTGTTGCTTCTTTTCTTTTCATGATTTTCCCACGTTAATTAGATAACTAGCTAGCTGGTGGTTTGATTAATTGATTTACATAATAGTATCCTAACTTTGATTTGTACTAAAAATTCATCATGCTAGAAAAAGAGTATATGCTAAAATTCATCAACTTAATCTGAATTTATGTATATGATATATGGCATAAGCATTACAAGACTAGAAAGAGTATAGTTTAAACACTATTATTATTTGAACAGAGTCGTTATCGTTATTTGAATTTGTTATATGATTTGCAATTTGAATTGTGGATAAGTCACAGTGTAAACAGAAATCATGGAGGGTGGACCTTATATGATGCAGCATCCATCAATATCACAGAAGCTAAGTGAAGATCATTATAATGTATATTAAGCTTTCATTATAAATTATTGATATGTCCCCACCTGCACTATAGAGTTGTTATAAATTTTTGTATATTAAGCTTTCATTATAATGTATATTAATCATGATATGTCCCCACCCACTCTATAAATTTTTGTATATTAAGCTTTCATTATAATGTATAAAAAATTAATCATGATTTGTATATGATTTGCATTTTTTATTGTTGAATGATATGTTTAATTGGAAATTTCACAAGTTTGAGGTTTTAGAAGAGATGAGGGAGCTATGATTAAAGGCAAGGCTTTCTGTTTTGAATACAATTCTACTGAATTTAGATTTTTTTTAAGAATATTATTTAATAGTGAGAATATTATTTACTATTTATAGCAACATCTTTCCTAGCTTGTTCAAAGTTCAAAGTCCATGAATTTATTTTATTCTAGTAATTTTATAAGTGGTTTTAGAAGCTATTATATATATTGATGCAGCTCATGTGTATGTACAATGATTATGTTTTTTTTTTCAGTGAAATTAAAGCTTGTTCACTACTTTAATTCTTCTCTACTTTTTGATATAAAATGCAATGCTTTCTAGATGTAACTTACTGTTGTTTTGATACTTTTAATATATATACTTTTGATAGTTTATTCTTTATTGTTGTGTGATTAGAATAAAATTGTTCAAGACTCGATTAGATTGTACTTTAGCTATTTGATAGTTTATTCTTTAATGACAGAAGTATCTGGGGTCTTATTATTATACCTTTGAGAAAAATCAAGAATGAGTTTATGACTCACTGGGATGGACTAATGACAAAACCAGGGGAGCGTATCCTTGTTCTTGCTGCAACCAATAGGCCCTTTGACTTGGATGAAGCAATTATTGGGAGATTTGAAAGAAGGTAACACTACTTGTTACATTACATGCCATTGTTATAGTGTATAACTCTTGATCATTTTGTACTTATTGTGATGCTAATCTTTGATGAACAGAATTATGGTAGGGCTACCATCTGTGGAGAATAGGGAAAAATTTTGAAGACACTTCTGGCAAAAGAGAAGGTGGACCAGGATCTTGATTTGAAGGAACTTGCAACTATGATGGAAGGATACAGTGGCAGTGACATGAAGGTAGTTTCTACGTTGTATTAGTTTATGATTATGATGTATCTTTATCATGTTACTTTGCTTTAGTCTTTTAAGGTTCTGATGCCCAACACATTTTTACCTTCACTCGCTATTTATTAAATTAAATCAAAACTTGTGCATAACTGCTGCTTATAGGCCTGTTGGAGAGTTGATTCAACAAGAGAGACTAAAGACTCTGGTAATGTGTAGTTTAACTTTTTAGCGATCTTGTGTAATCTGAAATACGTATGAGTATCATGTTGACATTTTTATTGTCATATTTGGCAGGACGAAAAGCAGAAAGGTAGCCAAGGAGATAGTACGGATACAGAAGATGAAGTTAAGCAGAAAATGGTTATTAAACTTAGGCCCTTAAATATGCAGGACTTGAAAGAGGCAAAGAATCAAGTAAGACTATTTTATAATTTTATTAGATTTATTGAATTAACATGGAGTAAAATACGTGTAAAAAGGTACAGTTAGTAAAAGAACAATAATTTTCCATTTAAGTGTTGTTTGGTTCCATGAAAATTAGAGGAAGGAAATTGGATGGAAGAAATGTTAATATGTGAATTGTTTTAGATTAATTCAAATTCATAATTATCCATTTATTATTAATATATGCCTTTTTCTTGTATTTCTTGTGCTCATAATAATTATATTTTTGTTGTAGAGATTGGAACAGGAGAGTGAGATTCCACACCAAAAGAGTTAGAAAGTAGGTCTTTTGGAGCAAGCAACAAGGAAGCATGACCTTGCTTGATATGTTAAGACGTATATTAAGGATTATATGTTAAGATGTACTATTGAAAAATGTTATTTTGATATTTTGTTTTTGGATTATGACATTTCAATTATGACTTGGATTATGATTTTTGGATCATGTATGAATTAAAAATCATCTTATGATGTTTGATTTATGGCTATACCTTTTGGTTATTATGAGATTTTTAAGTGAGTTTCGAAAATATCACTTTAAATTGGTGGTTTCAATCTTATTTTAAAAAGCATAAAATTGTCATCATAATGAGGTACAAACGGCGGTTAGAAACGCCCATTTTAAATGAAAATGATGCCATTATACGCTGGTAAAAACGTCGGTTAAAAACTGCCATTTTAAACGAAAATGATGCCATTATAACTTGGTAAAAATGGCGGTTAGAAACTGTCATTTTAAACACAAAAGATGCCATTATAACTTGGTAAAAATGGCGGTTATAATGGTAAAAATAGCGGTTAAAAACTGCCATTTTAAAGAGAAATGATGCCACAACATCCTGGTAAAAACGGCGGTTATAGCCACTATTTTAAACAATTAAAAAACCGCCATTTTATTCGGAAATAATGACGGTTACAAACCGCCATTTTAACCCTCAAAAAACCGCCGTATTATCCACTGGTTATTACGGCAGTTTTTAGAAAACCACCGTAATAACCAGAATGGTGCCCAAAATAACGGCGTTTCTTGGAAGCGCCATTTTTGTTAATAATGGCGGTTCTAACCGCCGTAATTTTCAAAAATAACCGCCGTTTTAACCCTGTTTTTTGTAGTGAACTAGCTCATGATACTCTTCATATTAGTCACATCTACATTCTGGTGTCAAAACTTTTCTATAGGTGGGTTATCTCCCTTGCTGCCTCTGATGAGTCTGCCTCCACTCCTCTTGCTCCTGATGGTAGCGCACCTCTAAGTTTGCATATGTCATCCTTTGCTCGTCCTACTACTCCAGCTGAAAGCTGAGCTTCATGTTGAGCATAGTAATCTACTCCAAGCAGCCTTAGTAAATCGAGGTGTAGTGGTGGTGCTGACGTGTGTCTCCCAAGCTTGCAACTACAAATGGTTTGGTCCTTGCCTCCTTTCTAAGACTAAAGGACGACCTCGGACCCCTCAACAATTTAAGTGGTACACTCCTTAATAGCTTTTGCCAAATTCGCCTCAACGCGATTCTAACATGAATAAAAATTATAAAATCAAACAATAGATAGACAATTATAAAGTAAATATGAAACACGAAAAAACATGAGATATTATACTTATGTAGGTCTCTTTGGAGTGTCTATCAACATACTTGCTACGATCTTTTTTCTTTTTTTGACCTTCTCGAAGAACTCAATCCCAAGTCTCGCCGTCTGTCGTTGTCTTTAGCCATTACTCATTATGCCTCTGTCGAACTTGTTGGTACCGCGGTTCTCTTTTGTTAAAATCTTTGATTTTTTTGTTTGGAGAGAGATTTAAAATTGTTGGAGTTTTTCTATTTGTTATGTTTATGGTTTTGGATATTTTTTGAGCTTTTAGATGGTTATGATAGTCATGTTTCAAGTGTTTCTTTTATTGATTTTGGTTGTTGCTTTATTTTGATAAGATTTAGATGTTTTTTACCTAGGAATATTTATAATTGTTAGTTTTGTGGAAGTTTCTTTCGGGTATGAATTCAGATGGTTTGTATGTAATGTTTTGTACGCTTGTTTTTATTAAGTCTTGGAGGATTTTTTTATAGTGTTGGATGCTTCTTCTTTTTAGTTTTTTTATATTTTTATAATTTTTCTATTCAGTTGTGTATCTCTTCGTCAATTGGAATGATGATTTATTGTGCTGAGACTTTTGAATGCTTACTAAAATCTTTCATAACATGGATGTGTTGAATGCTAAATACACTATACAATGATGTAATCTAGCTCTTTAAGTTATGGATGTTTTGTTTTTTGAGGTTTCGAACGCTTCTTTTTCTAATGTTTGGAATGTTTTTTTTGTAATTTTTAGATTTTTTTTGTTTTGGAATTTTTTTTGGATGTTTCTTTTTAATAGTTTTAGATATATTTTTTTAAATTCTGAATGTTTCTATTTCTTGAGTTTCAGATGTTTTGTTTTGTTTTTTCTTAGTGTTTTGATTGTTTCATACTATAAATTTTGGATGTTTCTTTGTTATTATTTTTGGGTTTTTTCCCCTCAGGTTCAGATGTTTATTTCTTATATGATTTGGATGTTCTTTTTTACATCAATTTCTATTATTATATTTTAGGTTTATACATCATGGTTAGACCTAAAAGATAAGGATGCCCAAAAAATGTATTATTCTTATGTTGTTTTTTGTTAGGTTTTAGATGTTATTTTTTCATGATTCTAGATTTTTTCAGATTTTGAATTTTTTTAATAATTTTAGCATTTCTTTTTTTTTAGACTTTGGATGTTCTTTTTACATTTGTTTTGAATGTTTCTTTTATTATACATTTGCTGAAGAAAAACATATAAGAAGAGAAAGAAGGCATCCCAAAATAGGTTTTGAATGAGTTTTTTATGAGTTGTAGTTTGTGCTTATGATGTACAATTGAGGGTTGATGTGCTGAATTCGGATTCTCAAAATTTTTCATGATATACAGTTGGGTTTATAATTAAGTAGTTCTCACTCTTGAGGATTTGTTAGATTTTTATTTTAGATATTTCATTTTAATAAGTTTTGGATGTTCTTTTTCGGTAGTTTTAGATGTTTTTATTTTAGTGTGTGAAATTTTATTTATCACTAAAGGAAAAGTACGTTATACATGATATGATGCCACCAATAAAAGGAACACCATATATCCAAATATTTTTTTGGTGTTTCTTTTCATGGAGTTTCAGATGTTTTTTTCTCATAGTTTCGGATGTTCTTATAGTTTATAAAGCATTGTTAACGAAAGAATGCATATATTTCTAATGGAAAAATATGAAAGACTAACGATAACAAAAATAACATATTCTATACTTTGAAAGTGTTATATGAAAAAATAACATGTATATGTCCTAGTTATATTAAACTAAGAATTTTGAAAAGAATTTAACAAGAACAAAAATTCACCAAGTTATTGCAATTCATCTACTCCGCGACTTGCATTAAAAGATTGAGTAGTCAAAATATTTTGTGAATTGTTGCTTTCTTCAATATCAATTGTCCCCTACAAAATAAAATATTCCAACTATAAAGGACATCCACGACTACATATAAAAAGAACATCCAAAACTATATGAAGAAGAACATCCAAAACAATAATTTAGTCAAGAATCCGTTAACATTAAGAATAACTTATATTTCTTTTTGATATATTTATAGATGGTTTAAACCTAACTATTTCCGATAGTTTTTTCCTTGGATGTAATTTACAAGATAATAATCATTCCTCATGTGTCACTTTTAGCAATCGTTGATTGCTAACACCATTTAAAAAGTGTAGAAAATAATCAAACAAAACAACTTCAGTATGAATATCATAAAAGATTTAACATAAAAAGAGAAACTATAAAAAAATTCAAAAACCTAATAAAAAGAACGTGCAAAAACCTAACATAGGAAACATCCGAAACTTAATAAAAGATGCATCCAAGATTATTAAAAACCATCCAAAAGGTACCAAAAAAGAACATCCGAAAAGTATAAAAACAAACATCCATAATCTAACAACCAATAACTATCTAAATTCATATTAAAAATATCCATAATATTACGAAAAGGAATATCCAACATGATTGATATATAAACATACGTTATCTGACCCAAAAAATCCAAAACAAAACAAAACATCCGAAAAAGACAAAAAAACCATCCGACATGTATTAACTAATAAACATCCAAATTTATATCGAAAATATCCAGTATATAACAAAAAGAAACATCCAACATGCTTGCTAAATAAACATATGAAATCTAACAAAAAAATACGAAACCAAACAAAATAACCATTCAAACCAACACAAAAAAACCATCCAAAATGTGAAATATTAGATAACATATGTCATGATCATGTTGATGAAGAAGAAGATTAATACCCTTAAGATTTTCTTTAGAAAAATGATAATTCACAAACAAAGTGACTATATTTAAGTCCCTATAAACATCCATACATCACTAGAGGTGCACCATCAGCAGCCGCGCTCAGAAAAATTAGTTTTAGTGACAAACTTTTAACGGCCATAACATAATAGCCGCTATTTCTTTTATTTAAGATATCTTTTTGTGGCAATTATATATTTGTCATTATTGCTATATGTTATAATGGCAATTATTACTATTGCGACTAAATCATCAAATTTTTATATTTGTAATCTTACTTTCTCTAAATTAATAGTGGCAATTATCAATATTGCCGCTAATTCTTTATTATATATTTTTTATGTCATCTTAATTCAGATGACCATTAACTCTATTCCCTAAATCAAGTAACCTAAAGAGAAACTCCTCAAGCTTTTTCCATCGCCGCTCACTACCACTGCAGGCCTTACCATCGCCAACGACCGTCTATCATCTTTCACTCATTCAAATTGATCGGTCTTCATGTTTCCATTCTCCCCCCTCAGATCTGCATTGCTATTCTTGTTTATTCGTGTCTCAGATCTCCATTGCTAGATTCGGTTCCTATCTTAAAAGCATCGTTAATGGTGGCAGAAAAGTCCAAGGTGGAGGTTGAGGAGGTTTTTGATCAGATGCTCACTTGTTTAGCTCTCTGCGATGATTCCAAGCTTGAGCCCTTACTCACTAATCTTCTCCCTCTCTGCATATCTTCACTCTCCTTAAACTCCACCGTTGTTTGCAACAAGGTTTGCCAATTCTTCCCTCTCTATTTCTAGCTCAATTTTATTTATCAGCAATTTCAAGTATTGTTGCTTTCAAATTTGAAGATGCTAGTGTTGATGTTTCGCTTTTGATTTTGTGAATACTTGTGTTAATTCTTCAAATGTCATAGGATTTCAAATTTACAGTTGCTAGCGACTTAGGGCACATTGGAGTTAGAATATAAGAGGGAAGATAGTTTCAGCATTGAATTGATGGATCTTTAATCCAAAGAGAGAATAGTAACAAATTGCACAGTTTTGAGTTCTACCAATGTTGCTTCTATGATCTATGATTCACTTTTGTTCTTTATTATAGTTTTCACAGTTTCACAATGATCTAATTGTGACACTAAATAGTTTTAGGTTGTATATTCTATGAATAGCATTCACATCTTCATTTGTTTCGTGAGAATGTAGTTGGTGACAATCGCATCCCATGTTCTCATTTTGTTGTTGTGATGAACTTCTTATTTTCTGTATATTACAAGCGACAGAGCTTATTCATTTTTTGTTATGAATATATTATAGGTGCTTTTGGTGGTCACTTAGATTCCATTCTGTTAGTATGATTGAAGGTAATTTTCAATTTTAATTTCCTTGCCCTCTTGGTTATGATTTGTTTCACTTTCAAGTTATTTACCATTTAATATAGTATTGTAATTTTTGACTTGATTTGATTTCATTATTCCTCTGCATTCTACTTTGCTTTTGACATATTGATTATGAGTTATGGTTTATATGGAAAGCTATTTCCTAGTTAAGGAACCCTATAATGTCATGCTAGTATGGAAATTTAGAGTAATAGCATATTATAAGGGTTGGTTATCTGTGGCTTTATGTAATTTGAGATTTCTATTGAATGAGGTCTTAATATTTTAGATTTGGATTAATTGATTATCCTATTGAATAGTAAGTTTTTCTTAGGATTAACATGTGCTTTGGACCTCTCTTCCAATCTACTCCCTTTTCTCTTTTCGAAATCTTTCACTTATGATTTTTGTTTTGCTTGTATCATACTCCACATAACTCTGCAACATACTTTGTTATGTCTTATATAAGTATTTAACATGATTAGCGTCTCTTATGAATATTTCATTATAGATGTTTTTGTTCTTTCTGAGTTATGATTGTCAAACTTGGTGTTGTTAGCGTCTTCTGTTCTGATTAAGGTCTTGATTTCAGTATCCTTTTATATATACAAATATTAACCATAGAATTGCAGTTCAGCTTGGCAAGGGAAGATAGGATGTTTAGTTTGTTTCCTCCCCAACCTAATATTTTTATAATTTTTCCATTTCTCTTCTTGTAAAAGAGTAGTGGTTTTGACCATCAATTGCCGTTGATTTTGCTTTTTAAAAATTTTGAATTGGACATGGGAATAAAAAGGCCAACATTTCCTTCAATGTTTCATCTTATTTTATTTCACATTTCTTTCCGTTTGGCAAAAGCTTGAAGAAGAGAACCATTTATTTCACATGTTATAATGGCAAAAGCTTCTATTGTTCAAAGGTTTCTGTTAGTTGCAGTTATTGTAAATTCCAAGTAATTAGTAAATAATTAACTAATAAATTAATTATTATTTAAAAAAATAGAAAAATAAATTTTATAATTTCATGAAGTAGAAATAATTCAAATATAAATTTTGACACTAATTTTAAAGATTTTGGCACAAAATTGGGCCAACAGGCCAAACCGATTGGACTGGGCCAAAACCGAGCCCATGGCCCAGCATATATAATATATAACTCAGCCTTCTTCCTCAGACACTTGATGGAATCATGCTGAATAGGGTGGAAACGCGAAGAAGAACCTTAACCATCCCTTCCAATTTTCATCCATAACTTTCAATCTGGAGCTCCGATTGACGAGACGTCAACGACCACGCATTCGTCTCGGAATTCTGTACAAAAGCCACATATCAATTTGGTAAGAATCTAGCAATTTCTTACTCAGCCACTCTTTCCTAATTTCAAAATTTAAGGTTTTGAGTTTGATATATTATGTGATTTGATGTTCTAGACTTGAGTTAGCTTGAAGAAACTATTGGGTTTTGTTCATTTGATGCCTTGGTAAGGTAAGAAACTGTTGAACCCTTGTGAATTATTGAATTAGTGAACCATTTGAGGATTATAGTGATATTGTGTGAATTAGATTGTGTTCTTGTTGATTTGGAGTTTAATTTAGCGGGTTGGAACGAAATCCGGGTGATTAAGCTTGAGGAATTGACATTTGGAAGCTTGGGGTTTGTGAAAGGAGAGGTTTTTGAGGTGTTCCAAGCTTAGGGAGGAATCGGCCAAGGTATGGTTTTGGTTTCTTGTAGAAGAGCGTAAAATAGGAATGGACTTAATGAATTATTAATGGAGTATGTATATGGTACATGATGAGCGGATAATTTATACCCTTTTTGGCATTGTTTTTAGGTAGTTTTTAGTAGGATCTAGCTACTTTTAGGGATGTTTTCATTAGTTTTTATGCTAAATTCATATTTAAGGATTTTACTATGAGTTTGTGTGTTTTTCTGTGATTTCAAGTATTTTCTGGCTGAAATTGAGGGACCTGAGCAAAACTCTGATAAAAGGCTAACAAAGGACTGCTAATGCTGTTGGATTCTGACCTCCCTGCACTCGAAATGGATTTTCTGGAGCTACAGAACTCCAAATGGCGTGCTCTCAACGGCTTTAGAAAGTAGACATCCAGAGCTTTCCAGCAATATATAATAGTCCATATTTTATTCGAGATTAAACGACGCAAACTGGCGTTCAATGCCAGTTCCATGCTGCATTCTGGAGTCAAACGCCAGAAACACGTCACAAACCAGAGTTGAACACCAAAAACACGTTACAACTTGGCGTTCAACTCCAAAAGAAGCCTCTGCACGTGTAAAGCTCAAGCTCAGCCTAAGTACACACCAAGTGGGCTCCGAAAGTGGATTTCTGCATCAATTACTTACTTCTATAGATCCTAGTAGCTAGTCTAGTATAAATAGGACATTTTATTATTGTATTAGACATCCTGGATTATATTTTTGATCCTGTGATCACGTTTTGGGGGCTGGCCATTCGGCCATGCCTGGACCTTTATCACTTATGTATTTTCAACGGTGGAGTTTCTACACACCATAGATTAAGGGTGTGGAGATCTACTGTACCTCAAGTTTCAATGCAATCACTACTATTTTCCATTCAATTCAGTTTATTCCTTTTCTAAGATATTCATTGCACTTCACCATGATGAATGTGATGATCCGTGACACTCATCATCATTCTCACCTATGAACGCGTGACTGACAACCAGTTCTGTTCTACCTTAGACCGGGCGCATATCTCTTGGATTTCTCAATCAGAATCTTTGTGGTATAAGCTAGAATTGATGGCGGCATTCATGAGAATCCAGAAAGCCTAAACCTTATCTGTGGTATTCCGAGTAGGATTCAGGGATTGAATAACTGTGACGAGCTTCAAACTCGCAATTGTTGGGCGTGATGACAAACGCAAAAGAATCAATGGATTCTATTCCGACATGATCAAGAACCGACAGATGATTAGCCATGTCGTGACAGAGCATTTGGACCTTTTTCACTGAGAGGATGGGATGTATCCATTGACAACGGTGATGCCCTACATATAGCTTGCCATGGAAAGGAGTAAGAAGGATTGGATGAAGGCAGTAGGAAAGCAGAGATTCAGAAGGAGCACATCATCTTCATACGCCTATCTGAAATTCCCATCGATGATCTCCATAAGCATTTCTATCTTTATTTTATGTTTTATTTATTGTTAATTTTGAAAACCAATATAACCATTTATTATCCGCCTAACTGAGATTTACAAGATGACCATAGCTTGCTTCATACCAACAATCTCCATGGGATCGACCCTTACTCACGTAAGGTTTATTACTTGGATGACCCAGTGCACTTGCTGGTTAGTTGTACGAAGTTGTGAAGTTATGTTTCGACCATGGTATCATGCACCAAGTGTTTGGCGCCATTACCAGGGAGAGAACGAACATGAATGCCATTATCAGAAATCACAATTTTGCCTATCAAGTTTTTGGCGCCGTTGCCGGGGATTGTTCGAGTTTGGACAACTGACGGTTCATCTTGTTGCTCAGATTAGGTAATTTTTTTTATTTTCGAAAAATTTTTTTTTCGAAAATCTTTCAAAAAAAATATTTCCCTTTTGTTTTCAAAAATTATTCAAAATTTTTAAGAATGAATTCTAGAGTTTCATGGTAACATGTTGAAGCCTAGCTGGCTGTAAAGCCATGTCCAAATTCTTTTGGATTAAGGCTTCCACTTGTCAACATAAAGGGCATGTATAGAGAGTTGGATGAAGTATCAGCTGTTGCATGCCTGATTTATATCCTAAAGCTGGTTGGCCATTAAGCCATGTCCAACCCTTGAATTGGAGCTTTAGGCTAACATTGAAAGATTCCTGGAATTCTTATTAAAAATTTTGAATTTCTTGTTTTCTTTTTCCTATATGGTTTTTGAAAAATATAAAAGAAAATACAAAAAAAATCATAAAATCATAAAAACCAAAAATATTTTGTGATTCTTGTTTAAGTCTTGTGTCATGTTTCAAGTTTGGTGTCAATTGCATATTCATCTTGTTCTTGTATTTTTCGAAAATTCATGCATTCATAGTGTTCTTCATGATCTTCAAGTTGTTCTTGGTAAGTCTTCTTGTTTGATCTTTAAATTTTCTTGTTTTGTGTTGTATGATGTTTTTCATATGCATTTTTGCATTCATAGTGTCTAAGCATAAAAGATTTCTAAGTTTAGTGTCTTGCAAGTTTTCTTTGCATCAAAAATTTTTTCAAAAACATGTTCTTGATGTTCATCATTATCTTCAAAGTGTTCTTGGTGTTCATCTTGACATTCATAGTGTTCTTGCATGCATCATGAGTTTTGATTCATAATTTTCATGTTGTGAGTCATTTTTTTATGTTTTTCCCTCTCATCATAAAAAATTTCAAAAATCAAAATAATATCTTTTCCTTTTTTCTCTCATAAATTTCGAAA
The DNA here is from genome assembly GCF_003086295.3 of Arachis hypogaea. Taxonomy (NCBI): domain Eukaryota; kingdom Viridiplantae; phylum Streptophyta; class Magnoliopsida; order Fabales; family Fabaceae; genus Arachis; species Arachis hypogaea. The sequence continues at coordinate 59,239,876 of NC_092037.1, forward strand.
ATTTGAGTTGACTTAGTCAAAAAATTTTTAAAACTTAACTATTTCTCATAAGTCAAGTCAAATTTTCAAATTTAAAAATCTTATCTTTTCAAAATCTTTTTCAAAAATCAAATCTTTTTCATTTTCTTATTAATTTTTGAAAATATTTAAAAATATTTTTTTTCAAAATCTTTTTCTTATCTTTATTTCAAAATTTCGAAAACTTTACTAACAATTAATGTGATTGATTCAAAAATTTGAAGTTTCTTGCTTTCTTGTTAAGAAAAGTTCAATCTTTAAATTCTAGAATCGTATCTTTTAGTTTCTTGTTAGTCAAGTAATCAATTTAAAAAAATCAAATGTTTTTCAAAATATTTTTCCATCATATCTTTTTAATTATATCTTTTTCAAAATTTTATCTTTTTTAAAAAGTTGACTTCAAAAAAAATCTTTTCTAACTTCTTATCTTTTCAAAATTAAATTTTAAATCTTTTTGAACTAACTAATTGACTTTTGTTTGTTTCTTATCTTTTTCAAAACCACCTAACTACTTTCCTTCTCTAATTTTCGAAAATTCCTCACCTCTTTTTAAAATTCTTTTTAATTAGTTAATTGTTTTAAATTTTAATTTTAATTTTAATTCTTCTTTTAATTTTCGAAAATCACTAACTCTTTTTCAAAATTAATTTTCGAATTCTCTTCCTCTCATCTTCTTCTATTTATTTATTTATTTACTAACACTTCTTTTCATCTCAAAGAATCTGAACCTATCTTCACCCTTGTGTTTGGATTCTTATCTTTTCCTTCTTCTATTACCTTTTTCTTCTACTAACATAAAGGAATCTCTCTACTGTGGTAAAGAGGATCCCTATTATTATTTTTTGTTCCCTTCTTTTTCATATGAGCAGGAGCAAGGACAAGAATACTCTTGTTGAAGCAGATCCTGAACCTGAAAGAACTCTGAAGAGGAAACTAAGAGAAGCTAAATTACAACAATCCAGAGACAACCTTACAAAAATTTTCAAAAAGGAAAAGGAGATGGCTGCCGAAAATAATAATGCAAGAAGGATGCTGGGTGACTATACTACACCTACTTCCAAATTTGATGCAAGAAGCATCTCAATCCCTGCCATTGGAGTAAACAATTTTGAGCTGAAACCTCAACTAGTTTCTCTACTGCAACAGAACTGCAAGTTCCATGGACTTCCATCAGAAGATCCCTACCAGTTTTTAACTACGTTCTTGCAGATCTGTGAGACTGTTAAGACTAATGGAGTAGATCCTGAAGTCTACAGGCTCATGCTTTTCCCTTTTGCTGTAAGAGACAGGGCTAGAACATGGTTGGACTCACAACCTAAAGATAGCCTGGACTCATGGGATAAGCTAGTCGCGGCCTTCTTGGCTAAGTTCTTTCCTCCTCAAAAGCTGAGCAAGCTTAGAGTGGATGTTCAAACCTTCAAACAAAAAGATGGTGAATTCCTCTATGAAGCTTGGGAAAGATACAAGCAGATGACCAAAAGATGTCCTTCTGACATGCTTTTAGAGTGGAGCATTTTGGATATATTATATTATGGTCTATCTGAGTTCTCTAAGATGTCACTGGACCATTCTGCAGGTGGATCCATTCACCTAAAGAAAATTCCTGTAGAAGCTCAAGAACTTATTGACATGGTTGCAAATAACCAGTTCATGTACACTTTTGAGAGGAATTCCGTGAATAATAGGATGCCTCAGAGGAAGGGAGTTCTTGAAATTGATGCTTTGAATGCTATATTGGCCCAGAACAAAATGTTGACTCAGTAAGTCAACATGATTTCTCAAAGTCTGAATGGATAGCAAAATGCATCCAACAGTACTAAAGAGGCATCTTTTGAAGAAGAAGCTTATGATCCTGAGAAACCTGCAATAGCAGAGGTAAATTATATGGGTGAACCTTATGAAAACACCTATAATTCATCATGGAGAAATTATCCAAATTTCTCATGGAAGGATCAACAAAAGCTTCCACAAGGCTTTAATAATGGTGGAAGAAATAGGCTCAGCAATAGCAAGCCTTATCCATCATCTTCTCAGCAACAGACAGAGAATTCTGAGCAGAGTACTTCTAATTTAGCAAACTTAGTCTCTAATCTGTCTAATGCCACTTTAAGTTTCACGAGTGAAACAAGGTCCTCCATAAGAAATTTGGAGGCACAAGTGGGCCAGTTGAGTAAGAAAGTCACTGAAACTCCTCCTAGTACTCTCCCAAGCAATACTAAAGAGAATCCAAAAAGAGAGTGCAAGGCCATTGATATAATCAAAATGGCCGAACCTAGAGAGGAAGGGGAGGACGTGAATCTCAATGTGGAGGACTTCATGGGACGTCTCCCAAGCAAGAAGAAGTTCCTTATTGAGGACCTGAAGGAATCTGAGGCTCATATAGAGACCATAGAGATCCCATTAAATCTCCTTCTGCCATTCATGAGCTCTGAAGACTATTCTTCCTCTGAAGAGGATGAAGATGTAACTGGAAAGCAAGTTGCTCAATATCTAGGAGCCATCATGAAACTGAATGCCAAGTTGTTTGGTAATGAGACTTAGGAAGGTGAACCTTCCTTGCTCATTAGTGAACTAGATACATGGGTTCAGCAAACCTTACCTCAAAAGAGACAAGATCCTGGCAAATTCTTAATACTTTGTACCATACGCACCATGACCTTTGAAAAGGCTCTGTGTGACTTGGGGTCAGGCATAAATCTTATGCCACTCTCTGTAATGGAGAAGCTGGGGATCATTGAGGTACAACCTGACATATTCTCATTACAAATGGCAGACAAGTCAGTAAGACAAGCTTATGGATTGGTAGAGGACGTGTTAGTAAAGGTTGAAGGCCTTTACATCCCTGCTGATTTCATAATCTTAGACACTAGGAAGGAGGAGGATGAAAGCATCATCCTTGGAAGACCTTTCCTAGCCACAGCAGGAGCTGTGATAGATGTTAACAGAGGAGAATTAGTCCTTCAATTGAATGGGAACTACCTTGTGTTTAAAACCCAAGGGTGTTCCTCTACAACCATGGAGAGGAAGCATGAAAAGCTTCTCTCAGTACAGAGTCAAACAGAGCCCCCACAATCAAACTCTAAGTTTGGTGTTGGGAGGCCACAGCCAAACTCCAAGTTTGGTGTTGAATCCCCACATCCAAACTCTAAGTTTGGTGTTGGGAGTCTACAACATTGACTTGATCACCTGTGAGGCTCCATGAGAGCCCACTGTCAAGCTATTGACATTAAAGAAGTGCTTATTAGGAGGCAACCCAATTTTTATTTATCTAATCTTACTTTTATTTTATTCTTTCTTTATGTTTTATTAGGTTCATGATCATGTGGAGTCACAAAATAAATACTAAAATTAAAAAAAGAATAAAAAACAGCAGAAGAAAAAGCACACCCTGGAGGAAGGGCTTACTGGCATTTAAACGCCAATAAGGAGCATCTGGCTGGCGTTTAACGCCAGAACAGAGCATGGATCTGGCGTTGAACGCCAGAAACAAGCAGCATCCTGGCATTTAAACGCCAGAAATACACCCTGAGGAGAGCTGGCGCTGAACGCCAGAAACAAGCATGGAACTGGCGTTCAACGCCAGAAACATGCTGCAAATGGGCGTTAGACGCCCAAAACAAGCATGAAGCTGGCGTTCAATGCCAGAAACAAGCTTCAATTTGGTGTTGAATGCCAGGATTGCATGTAGAGGGCGTTTTACACGCCTCATTGATGCAGGGATGATAATCCTTGACACCTAAGGATCTATGGACCCCACATGATCATCTCAGGATCTGTGGACTCCACAGGATCCCTACCTACCTCAACTCACCCTCTCTCTCTTTTTCACACAATCCAATTAACACGCTTCCCCAAAAACCCTTCACCAATCACCTCAATCTCTCTTTCCCATCACCTCTTCACCACTCACATCCATCCACTCTTCCCCATAAATCCCACCTACCTTCAAAATTCAAAATCCCTTTTCCCACCCAACCTACCTGATAAACCACTATTTTATGGTTTATCTTGTGCTCAATTGAGTGGTTTTTATCAACTCTTTGCCCACTTATTCATATGATTTGCATGTTTTACATTCTCCTTCCCGATTTTGTGCTATGATTGAAAATATGCTTCTTTGGCTTTTATTTTATTTTATTTAATCCTCTCTTATTACCATTAGATGCCTTGATATGTGTGTTAAGTGATTTCAGGAATTACAGGGCAGGAATGGCTTAGAGGATGGAAAGGAAGCATGCAAAAGTGGAAGAAATACAAGAAGTTGAAGGAACTGCAAAGCTGTCACCCTGACCCTCTCGCACTAAAACAATCATAACTTGAGCTACCGAGGTCCAAATGATGCGGTTTCACTTGCAATGAAAAGCTAACGTCCGGGGCTTCGATTTGATATGTAATTCACCATAGTGGCCATACAGATAGGTGACGCGAACGCGCGCTCCACGCGGACGCATCGCATCTGTGAACTTCAATCCGCGCGGATGCGTGGATGACGCCTCCGCGTCACTTTGCCGCGACCTGTACAGACTAGATTTCACAATCAGCAATTTCTGAGCTATTTCTGACCCAGTTTTCGGCCCAGAGAACACAGATTAGAGGCTATAAAGTGGGGGAATGCATCCATTCTTGATGATGCTTTCATAATTCACTTTTCATAGTTTAGATGTAGTTTTTAGTGAGAGAGGCTCTCTCCTCTCTCTTAGGATTAGGATTAGGAATAGAATTTATTTTAGGATTAAGATATCTTTTCACTTCAGGATTATTTCATCTTCATATCAGGTTCAATGTTCCTTTTATTTATTTCCTCAATTTAGTTTATGTATTTCTATGTTTAACTCAACTTCTTTATTTGGCTACAACTGCCCATGTTACTTTTAATATTTTTATTTGAGGTATTTCAGATCTAAGATTCATATTTAGTTTTTATATTATTGGCTTTAATTGATTAACTGGAAGCTCTTGAGTTATCAACTATTCATGATTGATCGTTATGTCGGCTAATTAACTGGAATTCCACTAACTCTAGTCTTTCCTTAGGATTTGGCTAGGACTTGGGAAATCTAACCAATTGGTTCATTGGACGTTCCCTTGCTTACGCAAAGGTTAACGAAGTGGGATTAACTTCCATTCCTATAGGAGTAACTAGGATAGGACTTCCGAATTTCATATCTTGCCAAGAGTTTATTTTATAGTTAATTATTTATTTGTCCTTTAATTTACTTGTTCCCCACTTTCAAAACCCCAATTTACAAAACCCACAACCAATAATAAGAACATACCTCCCTGCAATTCCTTGAGAAGACGACCCGAGGTTTGAATACTCGGTTATCAATTTTAAAAGGGTTTGTTACTTGTGACAACCAAAACGTTTGTAAGAAAGGTTGATTGCTTGGTTTAGTAACTATACTTACAACGAGAGTTTACTATAACTTCTAAACCATCAATCTTCAGTTCTTCAAAATGACGCCATTGCCGGGGAATTGCAAACGTGTGCCTTATTATTGGTTACTGTAAATATTTTTCAAAAAAAAAAATTTTTACGCACGCGACGCGTAAGCGTCGCTGACCCGTCCACATCACTAGTGCATTTTGAAGAAAGGGAAATTGAACAGAACGTCACGTGAGAGCGTGGCTGGAGGCGTGCCCTTGGCACATATCATTACACGCGACTGCGTCGTTGACGCATCCGTGTCAAGTGCAAACATTGGCCTCCCACGCGTCCGCGTCACTCACGCGGCCGCGTGCCCTGGGATTCGACGTAAAATGGGTGCACGACCGAAAGTTGTGCTAGAGTGGTGATGGATCGGTGCTGAACGCACAAATTCTTCCCACGCGGACGCATGGCTCACGCGTCGCATCATATCCTTCTAATGGCCACTCACGCGATCGCGTCACCCAACATTTGGAAAAAATAAAAATTTGAACAGAGAGTTGTGTGAGCGCGAGGCTGCCCTCGCACCAGTAGCATAACATGTGTCACGCGTCCGCGTCGATTCACTTAATGCGCATTTGCGCGAACGCGTCACTTACGCATCCGCGTCGCTTGCGCCGCACAGCTTATCCTAAATTGCCAAATATCTTATCTTTCTCTTCCCCAAATCCTACTTTTTCTTTTCCCTTCTTATTTCTTTCCTCCCCCTTCTTCCTTCCTCCCTCATTCTCACCTTCTACTTTTTCTTTCTCTCACCACCATTATCCAGGTTTTTCTTTTCTTCTTCCCCCTTTACTTTTCTATTCTTGTTCTTTATTTATGTTTTCTTCTTCCTTTCTCTTTCTTTTTACTTTCATTGCATATGTTTTCTTTTTCTTTCCTTTTTATTGGTGCTGGAAATTTATTTAATCATTGTGGAGTATTACAAAATTTTTTGGCAATTATATTTTTAAAAGGGTTGCTTGCATGTCCAATTTATTATTTTCATTGAATTAGTTATCATGCATGCTAGGTGTTTGTGAAAAAGCTTGTATGGCATCATGTACTTTTCTACATTATTCTATTCTACTATTCAATGCTTGCTTTTCACAAATTCCCTTTACTATTTTATTAATTGAATTTAATTGTCAATACAAACGTGATAGTTTGTTACGAAGTGATGCTTGATCTATGCTACTCATGTCCTTGCCGGCATGCCAATAAACATCTTGCATCTACTTCCCTATCGTGCACTTATTCTAATGCAAAATGCAGAATGCAATGCTAATATAAATGTTATGCATGATTACAGGTTCAATCAAAACTCAAAAACAAACAAATCAAACTAAAATTAAAACTGAAAAAGGGACGATCATACCACGGTGGGTTGTCTCCCACATAGCACTTTTAGTTAAAGTCCTTAAGTTGGACATTTGGCGAGCTCTCTGTCATGGTGGCTTGTGCTTGAACTCATCCTGAAACTTTCACCAATGCTTGGACTTCCAATAAGCTCTATTAATACCAAGTAAATTTCTCAAGCTTTGATGGAGTTCTTCACAAGCTTTGAGCTCCCAAATTTGATCATCATATATTCCCGAATCCCAAATCTTGTTTCTACACCCGTCTTCAAATTGATTATCATGATTCCATCCAGGTGGTTCAGCTTTAGAATTCTCACTGAAGCATCCAAACAACTTCCTAGACCTATTCAATTGAGCTCTACACCAACCTTTACGTTTAAACTTAAAGCTTCCAACCATAATGAACCTTGCAGGATAATTCTTATCACTGACCATCTTCTTCTTACTCTTAATGCCACAAAGAGCTCTAAGTTGACCATCCATCTCCAGTAGCCCATATTCAAGTGGAATTAGAAAGCTAAGGGATATGAATTTTACCCACTTGAATGTTGTGAAGGATGATGGCAACTTAGGGGGAGGGGTCTCCAACAACTTTGGCAAGGTAGTTGCAGGCTTTACTCCCTTGTGCTATTCTCTGACAACTTCCACCTCTTTGCAAGCTTCTTCACTTTCAACCTCTTCTTCTTGGTAGCTTTCTTCCAATTTAATCTATTCTTCATTGCTTACCAAGGGCATGGGAGGCTGTGCTTCTGCTTCTTTAGTCTCCGTCTCTTGATCAATCTCTTCCAAGTCTTCAACCAAGATATGCCTTAGCGATTGTACACCCTCCTCAACATCAATTTCAATCGCCTTGGAAGGAGGCTCTATAGCCTGACTTTTCCATGGAGGTTCCGCATCTCCTAAGTCTTCGACCACTTTTTCCTCTTTAACGATTACAGCTTCCTCCAATTGTTCCAATACAAAGTCATGTTGCTCATTGTCCACCGGAGTTTCTAGCTTCTCCTTCATGCTGCGTTCTTGAGTAGATTCTCCACATGAAGCCATGGGAGTTCCTTGAGTGTCCAGATGTCGGGAGTCTAGTCGGCTTATCGCTTGGCCCAGTTGTTGAATGGTTGCATTGAGTCGATCTATTGTCTCCTTGAAATGATCCTTTGACTCTTGTTGCGCTCGGCTATCATAAGTAGGATCATAATGCTCTTGAATTGATGGATATAGAGATGGTGAATATTGAGGTGGTGGTTCTTGGGAGTAATTGGGTTGGAATTGGAGTGGTTCTATATATGGTTCATATGGTGGTTGGTATGGTGGCTGAGGGTTAGGGTCATATGGAGGTGAATGGCGGAAAGGGGCTTGTGAGTATGGTGGTCCAAAGTCATGTTGAGGAGGGGATTCATAGGCTTATGGTGGTGGTTGTTGATAATCAAAAGAGTGCTCACCATAGCCATTGCCTTGATATACATCACAGAATGGTTGTTGATAGTCCATTGGAAGTGGTTGTTGCCATGAGGGTTGATCAAATCCTTGTGGCTCCTCCCATCTTTGATTGTCCCATCCTTGGTGCATGTTGTCATTATAATTTCCTCTTCCTGCAACATAATTGTAACCAGACTCATAGCCAAAGGGGTGAGAGTTCATAGTAGTAGGAGAAAATAAAAACCAAAACTAACAAAAAGAAAATATTTTGAAAAAGATATGATTTTTGAAAAAAAAAAGATAAGATAAGATTTTGAAAAAGATATGATTTTTTTTAAAAAGATTTGAATTTTGAAATTTAAAACTAAGTTAAGATAAGATAAAAATTTTAAAATAAAAATCTGATTTTTTTTTTTGAAAAATATTTACAATAACCAATAATAAGGCACATGTTTGCAATTCCCCGGCAATGGCGCCATTTTGACGATCAGATTTTCTATCGGTAAAGAATAAAAGTAATCACGTTGTAAGTATAGTCTCTAAACCAACAGAAAATACTTTCGTACAAAAGTTTTAGTTGTCACAAGTAACAAACCCCTAATAAAATTGATAACCGAAGTATTTAAACCTCGGGTCGTCTTCTCAAGGAATTGCAGTGAGGTGTTCTTATTATTGGTTATGCAAAGGTATATTTTGGGGTTTTCAAAAGGGTTGAACAAGTAATGTAAAATAACAAGTAGTTAAAATAATAACTAATAAAGCTCTTGGCAAGGTATGAGAACTGGAAGTCCTATCCCAATTATCCTTATCAATTGTGATGAGAATTGGATTTTTTTCCCCACTTTGTTAACCTCTAACTATGAAGATAAGTTAAGTGGATGAATTGATTTTGATTCCTCAGGTCCTAGTCTTTCCTTGGGAAAGGCTAGAGTTATTGGAACTCGAATTAATTCTTGAAGAATTCCAACTTTCAATCAACAATGAGTTTGATAACTCAAGTATCTCCAATGACTCAACCAAAGCCAAAAGGGAAAAATCTAAATTATTTATATAAATAAAAGAAAGCAATCATAATTCTAAAATACCTCAAATTATATTAAATGAAGATATCAATTTTAACATGAAAAAATTCATAAATTAAGTTGGGAAAGTAAATTAAAGGAACATTAAACCTGGAACTCAGAAGAAATTGTAAGTTGAAATAATAAGAAATCATAAATCCTTTAAGAGGAATCCTAATCCTAAATCCTAAGAGAGAGGAGAGAACCTCTCTCTCTAAAAACTACATCTAAATTATAAAAAGTGAATTATGAGTCATCTCTCTTCATTCCTCAACTTTGCAACCTTTAATCTATTTTTTCTGAGCTTGAAACCGGGACAAAAATAGCCAAGGATTCGCTGGTTGCGAAATCTACCACGCTGATTTTCGTCATTGCGATACGTTTGCGTGGAGCACACGTTTGCGTCACCTATCTGTACGGCCATTATAGCAAATTATATATCAAATCGAAGTCCCGGACGTTAGCTTTTCAACGCAACTAGAACCGCATCATTTGGATCTCTGTAGCTCAAGTTATGACCGTTTGAGTGCAAAGAGGTCTGGCTGACAGCTTTGCAATTCCTTCAACTTCTTGTATTCCTTCCACTTTTGCATGCTTCCTTTCCATCCTCTAAACCATTCCTGTCTTGTAATCCCTGAAATACATAACACACATATCAAGGTATCGAATGATAATAAGAGAGGATTAATATTAGCAAATATAAGGCCCAAGAAGCATGTTCTCAATCATATCACAAAATATGAAGGAAAACGTAAAACCATGCAATTAGTATGAATAAGTGTGAGAATAATGGATAAAATCTACTAGATTAAGCACAGGATAAACAATGAAATAGTGGTTTATCAATTATATAAATTATGCAGAATATGGTTTTGGGGAATTACGGCGGTGGGGACTTCTTACATAAAAAATCAAATAAGCCCTTTGACATTCTAGACTACAAAATGTTCATCCCTTATTTGGACTTGAAAAAGTTGTCATCCCATCCATGTAATTTTTTTGTTTCTAAAACTTCTTATCACAATTCTTTTGTTAGGTGCCAATTAAACTAAAACATTTTTCTTTCCGGCTAAACTTCAGATATTTGCCCATGTTTGCTACGTAGATCATTGGTGGACATGGATGGCAGATGTTAGAAACAAAAAATTTCGTGTTCTTGACCCCTATAACAAGAAGTGTCCCTCCCCAGCCAGAATGAAGCTTAATAAATTTATTGTAAGTTGATTCTGTTTTCTCTATAAATTCTTTGGTATAAGTCTATTGTTAGCATTATAAGATTTGGGTGTAGTGCTGTTTAAAATAAGGTGTACTATGGGATCCTTTGGGTGTAATAAGGTTTTTAAATATAACCTTTCTTATATTTTATTTTTTGTTTTTAGGGCTATGTAATTTCTAGAATAAGGGTATTTGCTGGAGGGCAACCTCTCAGGAAAAATGATTATCAAATTGAACCGCCATATGTCAACATTGCGGGCTAAAGAATGGAGTATAAATCTCGCTCTGAAAAATTTTGTATTTTCTCTTATTGTTCTATTTTAGTTTGCTAATTTATTTTTATTTTTAGCTTCGATTGTGCCAGTTTATGTAATGAAATGGCTCGAGACAATTGAGCCAGAAAACATTAAAAAGAGCAAATATGACTAAGAGAATTGGACGCATATAATTATGTTTAAAAATATATAACTCTGTATTACTGTACTAAATTAACAGATTTTAGAAAAAAGAAATTTCTTTAAACTGTAGGCGGAGGTGGACCATTTCAGAGTTGAATACGCTTCGCAGATTCTGTTTGATGAAATGAATCAAGAAAGAGATATAACCATTCGAGAAAGCGAAGCAATCAGATTGTCCATGCCGTTTGCAGCATTGTTGAGTCCATATTGTCAATTAGATTCAAATGATATTGACGGTGATTAGTTTGAATGTTGTGTAGTTTGTGAATAGTTTGAACACTGTTTGTATAGTTTGTGAATATTTAATCCAATCTTATTATAAATTTTGTTTGCATAAATAAACTTCTATGAAGTTGTCTGTGCTATATTCAAAAGCTGTCAATTACAGGTTCAAAAAAATCAAGAAAAATAAGATCAAATATATTAATATGCCAAATTCCTTTTATAATACACCCAAAAATTACCGGAATACACCCAAATTGCGTGCTTATATATTTCCATGGAAAATCTAACCAATATTTATGAGAATTCAGAAATTTGAATTGTTACCCTCTTTAGGAATTGAATTGTATATGTATTGTAAATTTAAAACAAACAAATCCCTTCAGATAGTTCAAGACACTAATTTCCAATACAAATAGCAGCAACTCAAAATATAAAAAAATGTCAAAAACAAGAGCATGTAGAATACACCCAAAAATGTTCATTTGGTACACCAAAATAGTGTCAATCCACACCCCAAAACCTATCATGTACTATTGAATCTCTGAACTGATAATTCAAAACATGTCCATGATATTGGCTAGAATTTGATTGCACTACTAATCTGCCATAAAAAAGGTTCAACTGCGAAAAATAAACTCACATATTAGCAAAACTATTAACAAAATTAAACTCAATTGGCCCCTATTTAAAGAACATCACTTTTATCTTGCTTAGAGCTTTCGTTTTCTTTTTCTTTGAAGCATTTGCAATCTATTTTTCCATCTTTGAACCTGATCTATTTTTGGGACGTCCTCTTGTTCTTACCCGTGGAGGGCTTTGAAGCTCGTTAATGGCTTCCAAATTAGCATCTTCATGAGATAACGAACATGCCCCCTTGCTTTTGACTTTCAATTCTTGCATCTCAACCATGACATTATCGTAGGCGCGGTACAGAATTGCAGCCAGCTCCTCAGATTCTGATGCAAATTCGTATATATTTTGCGAACGAAACACCAATTCGTCAAATCTCTTGCTTTTTGGCTCCAACTGTGGCTCGTCGTGGCTGCTCTTGATATGTGTGTGTCTTCTCTTTACGTTCTTGCTCTATTGTTCCAATATGTATCTCGGTGACACTTCGTTTACTTGTTCAAAGCTTAACACGCTTAGGACATGACGGCACAATATCCCTCTTGACTCGAATAATAAGCATTGGCATTTCACTTGGGCTGCTACCGTGTCATATGTAACCGCAGACTTGTTGAATGTTGAGTTGAAAATTTGTTCTACAACTTCATATACTATATAGCCTAGAGTGGAATGCTTTGATCTTGTGATGCACTTCACATTTTCTTTGAATTGTGCTTGAACTTTCTTGAACTTCTTGTGAGTATACACGTGTTGAAACTGAGCTTCTATTGAGAATTTTGTTGTACACGGTATGACTGTGTGAAAATCTACAGCATCCGATTCTCTCTCTCTCTCTCTTTGCTCTTTGCTTCCTAGGCAATTATCGTATTGTTTGACGAATTGGATAAATGAGTTGTTCCGCGTAATAAACTTGTTAAAAAAAGCATGCATGTTTTCGCTCCTTTGTGTGCTTCTCATCCCGGCCCAGAAGTGGTGATCGAGATAAACTAAATCCATAAATGACGGTCTTCGTAAAGCTCTGCAAAAATACCTAAATTAGAACTAGCATACACCCAAAAACATGCAATTTACAGCTCTACTACAGATTTTGAAAAACAACATTACTTGAAAAGCCACTTGTTTTCCCCAAGACCATACTTCATCAGAAAATTATTCCAATTCCTATCGAATGATTCTTTCGTAAGAGAGTTCCAAACAACGTGGTTCATCTTTTATTCGATTTCTTGGTTTCTCTTGTAGCCGTTTAATTTGCTTAGAATCTTCTTCATGATGTGCCCAATACACCAACGTTGAATTGTTGTGGGCATACAAGCCTCGATGGCCCTTTACATCGATACACATTAATCGGTGAGAGTCCCTTTCGGAGGATTTTCTCCCATGCAATGAAGCCAACATTCAAATAACCATTTAAATGATTAAGTATCCTCGTTTTTCATCAAAGCGCATCACAGAAGTGTTGACTGACCGTGGTGATTCACCCCGACAAAAGAACCAAAAACTAGATTATACCTAAATACGACAAAACAAAAACAAAATCGTTAAATACACCAAAATAATAACTCTCTACACCCGAAAATATGCAATGTACACATCTGCTACGGATTTAAAAAACAACATTACCTGAACAACATAAACCAAAACAACATATTACCTGTTTATTTTGTAGGTTATATCGAATAAAATAACATCTCCGAAATACTCACAGGCAGCCCTGCTCCTTGCGTCCGCCCAAAAAGAAATCATAATTGACTGATCGACCTCGAGTTCGAGCTCGAAAAAGAAATTCTGATTCTTCTTTTTTATTTTTAATATATTTTCTGAATTCTTTTGCATCTTCTAATTTTGAAACATTTCGCACTTTTCTCGTGATGTAATTTTTCACGTCTTTTTCGATAAAATTTAACTCATGGTAACCCCCTGCTGCTGTGACAAATAATTGGTATGTTTTGCTTGGCCTACTTCCGGCTTCCTCGTTATTCTCTATCGTACGACGCATGGACATGCTTAGTTCCCTGTGCTATTTGAGCATCTCTGCTTGATTTGCATAACAGGGATGTGACTGATGCAACATGACCTTCAAAATGATTCAAACACCAATATCCTTCAATACGTGTATATAAATTATTGCGGGATAATTTAATCCTGCTGAGGGGTTTGTCTTCTCGGTCAGAGATATTTTCAATTTCCATTTCCCCTCTTTGCTACATATAATCAATTAGTTCTTAATTTCATTTTTCTTCTTATTTGTGCTCCGAATTCTTTTAGAAAAACATGCAGCTTTCGAATAATCCTTGTAGAATTTTGTAGCATCTTCAAACGTGTTAAAAATCATCCCAACCTTGGGAATAAACTACTCATCAAAATCACAGAAAAACTACAAAATACACTCAAAATAGTCCACAATACACCATATTAAAGCTAGCATAAACTATAGAATGCAACTACAACTATACAATCATAATAAAAAATAACAAAAATCAGATTCATGACTCATCATCAAACAGAAACTAAAACAATTCAACTAAAACAATAATGCAATTCACTCTCGTTCAATTGAAAAAGTCAGAACCTGTAGATACAACGAAACTTTCCCACAATACACCCAAATATTTCTGATTTATAACCAAAGTCTGATATAAAATGCAACAGAGATTCATCAGAACTACTACATTACATTCAATTCAAAGAATCAACAATGAACAACAATTTTCACAAGCAAGGTTCACAATATTATTCACCTCCACAATCATAAATTACTAACAAAAACATTAACTGGAATTGAACCACACCACAGGCACTTCATTGGACTCAAAACAAAAATCCACTTCGCTGTAGTTCAGTTGACACTCTAAACTTGAATCATTCATTATCTTCAAAATAATTTCAGAGCTTGATTTCAAAAACGAACGTAGAAAACAAAGGAAATCGAGAAAAACGAAGAAAGAGAACGCAGAGAGAAACGCACGAAAATGACGAAAGAGAATGCATAGAGAAATGCACGAAAACGACAAAAGAGAATGCAGAGAGAAGGCACGAAACCACATAAATCCTTTCAAAAAAAAGTTATATATTTGCGCGTTGATTGAAAAATCTGTTAAATTAAGAGGCGCGTGAAATATACGTGCTAGAAGAGGCACGAGTGAGGTGAATTAGGATATATTGATTTGTATGGACTTGTATGCATAGTTGTTAGAACCGAACCGGTGATCGAACCGGTCAGGCTACTGGGTCACTGGGTCACTGGTTCAACTGGTGGGTCACTGGTTGAACCAGTTAACCCAGTCCCACATAAGTAAAACGTATAAAATAGCTAAAAACTTAAAAATTAACAGTTAAAAAATATATCTCCAATAACATCATAATAAACATTAAGTCTCAAATCCTAAAAATAAGTAGTAATAAGAAAATAAACATAAAATTTAGTACTATTAGTCTATTACATGAACAACTTAATTTAACACAATGAAAATAACAATTCATGGATTATATCCAAGGAGTAACTTCAAAGTCTGGATATCTTTCTTCATTTGACAAATCTGGAGCTACATCCTGATTGGTTTCATTCTGATTTGCATTTTCCACAGAAGTATTATTAGCTTCACCATCATCTCGATCATCTTCCAGATTCAATTCATCTAGCATTTCAATAATGTTTCACAAATCATCATCAATAATAAGGCAAAATATTTGGTTAAAGCATTACAAAATCATCCCTAACAACAACATACCCAAATCATCTAAAGCTGATTGAAGAGACATATTTGCAAGATCATTCCGTAAAGCATCAACTTCTTCAGGAGTTAAAAATGGTGGTGAATCTTCAATTATCCATTCCGAATGGTCCTCAAATGCATCAAGACAAATTAGATCATAACTTTGCTTTCTCATTCGGTTTCTATATTATCAATTAACTTGATTATTCTTATTATGACTAAAAATTTAAAATAATGCCTTCAAGAAAGAATAATAAAAAGTACCTTTGTTGTAGCCTTAAGTTGTAATGAACATAAACAAGATCATTAAGCTTTTGATGCTCTAACCGATTCCTTTTCTTTGAGTGAATGTGTTCGAAAATGCTCCAGTTACGCTCACAACCTGAAGAACTACAAGTTTGACTCAAAACACGAATTGCTAACTTTTGCAGGTTTGGTGCTCCACATCCATAAGATTCCCACCATTGATCTTAACATAAAAAGAAAATAATTACAATCATAAAAATCAAATATTAAACATATCACAATCATAAAAAACTAATTTTAATAAAAATTTACCAGGCATCAATGTGCTTCACTCACGTATTGCAGACTGTCTCCCAAAGTCTCCTTCAGCATTCTTAAAGATTCTCTTCTCACTTGTCAATTTAGTATTCAAATTAGCATCACCGTAAGCATATCTCTCAATCACATCTAGTAGGCCAGAAATTGTTTCTTTGTGCTTGTCAAATTCTGCATAATTAAATCGAAAAGCTGGATTTAACCAATAACCAGCAGCATGAAGGTTTCTTTTAAGTTGTAAATCCCAACGTGAATCTAAATCTTCAAATAAGGTTCAACAACCCTATTTCTTTTTTAAAACCTCTTCACCATGTCTTCCCTAGCCTTATGCATAGCTTGATAAAGGAAACCCATTGCAGCTCTATCTTCATTATCCACAATACGCAATACATGAACAAGTGGCTCTGTAAGCTTAACAATATCAGTGCATTGATTCCAAAATTTAGAATCTAAGACTTGATCCACAAACTTTTTTGCTTTGGCTTCTTTAGAGTAAGCTGAACTTGTCCATTCTCTAGATGTCACCATAGCTCTCAATGCATCCTTTTGAGCCAAAATACTTTGCAAAGCAATGAAATTAGTGGCGAATCGAGTTGGAGCTGGACGAAGTATTTCTCGGCCGCCTGTGAACTGTCTCATCAAGTACAAAGGATGGCAGTGATTATAGATATACTTCGTAATTATTGAAACTTGTGACACAGTTTCAGTCACTTCCACAAACTTCCCAATATCCTGCAACATCAGATTAATACAATGTGCTGCACAAGGAGACCAATACAATCTAGGAAACTCCGATTCCAACAACCTTCCAGCAGCAACGTAATTTGCAGCATTATCCATCACTACATGTACACCATTCTCAGGACCAACAAATAACACAACATCCCTAAGCAACTTAAATAAAACCTCAGCAGTTTTTGAGATATGAGAAGCATCAACTGACTTTAGGAAAACAGTTCCTTTAGGGCAATAAACCAAGAAATTAATTAAAGTACGCCTACAACGATCAGTCCATCCATCATCCATGATAGTACATCCAGTTTGTTTCCAAATCACATGATAACCTTCAATCATCTTCTTTACATCTTCAACCAATTTACTCAACAAATATCCACGAACTCTTTGGTAGTTTGGCCCTTTATACCCTGCACCCATGTTTGCAATAGCATCGATCATCGGTTGATAATAAGCTGAATTAACCGCATTGAATGGCACAGAGGCATCCATCATCCATCTTGCAATAGCAATATCACACTTCTCCACAATTTCTTTGCTTTAGAGAACACTTTTAATACTTGGTTGAGCTCTAGGTGTTGCTGCCGGGGGAAAAAGGATTGTAATCCCTTGAGTTGTTTTCCAACTCCCTTTCTGGAGCTAGGTGCTGGAATTCTTGATGCTTGTTATTGTCGCATCTCATTATGTTCAATCTCATCAAATTCCCTTTTAACGTCATCACAAGCACCATAACTTTCTGCATATTCTTCTTGAGTTTTCCTTTTCTTGGTTCGAAGATCTTCAATGTTTTGATTGAATTGGTGTCTCACCACACCTGGCACCTTTCGACATGCCTCAATATCTCCGCCTTTTCCAGCCAAATGATGCTTAACCCGGTTAATTCCTCCACCCCTAATAAGCTTCTCGCAATAAATACATACCAGAGCAGTTTCCTTTATCCAAAACTTGTTTACAATGACCCCATGCAGGATCAGTTTTTCCTCTGTTACTATTTTTTTGGGTTCTAATTGTTAGATCAGGAGTTGATCCTTGTTCCTGAGAAGTTGGTGTTTCTGATGGTGTATTTCATGAAGCCATCCTAAATTCCTAATCAACCAGGATCTAGGACTAAATGACTAATCTCCAAGAATAATACACAACAATTCACTAAGGCACTAACTACTAAGAATAATATACAACAGCAACCAACAATGGATAATCAAGTAATCAACAAATGAACAAACTGAATAGAAACAAAAATATATCAAGAAACAAGATAGATCAAACAGAAAAACATGTGGTCTTGTTCATGTTCTCATTTGTCCGCATACAAAAATCAAACAGATATCAAAGTATCAAACATATGTGAACAACCAACAATCTAAATTCTAACAGACATCAAACAGAAACCAACATACATAATCAATCTACAATAATAAATTAACTTCAAAAATTTAAAAAATTAAAAATACTTACCTGGACTGGACGGTTGGACCCTGGACCTGAGGGATTGAACGACGAGCAGAGAAGAGGGCGACCGAAACGACGAGCAGAGAAGAGCACAGAAGAGCAGAGAAGAGCGACGAGCAGTAGGCAACGATAGACCGTGGACGTGCTTCTGCCTTCTTGGCGGTGGTGAGTGGTGCACTGCTCTGGATACGGTGGTGAGGTGAGTGCCGCGCTGGTTGAAGCTGAACGGGGCGACGAGGTGGCTGAGTGAGTGGCGCACCTCTCTATCTCTCAGCTCTCAGCTCTCATGGAGTCATGGTGCATGGTGATGGTGGTCTCTCAAACCGTTTGGGAATGGGAAGGGAAAGTGGGAAATAGGGGATGGAGGCTGGGGTTACAGGCGCGTTTCAGCAGCAGCTTAAGCTTTTGTTTTTTTTTAATAAAGAAACGACGTCGTTGCCAGCACAGAAAAAATATTCGAACCGGTCCGGGTTAAACAAAACCCGCCGGTTCACCGGTTCTGATCAAACCCGACTGGTTCAGTACGGGTCTTTCCAGTTCGACTCCTTGTCCGGTTAGATGCCTCACCCGGACTGGTTATAGCACTGGTTCACCGGTTTTTCGGTCCGACTAGCTGGGTCGGTCCGATTCTGACAACACTGCTTATATGGGAAAACGTTCATATGTGGAAAATAATTAATTAGTTATTAATGTATCACATAAATATGTTCTAAAGAGGGATTATTGACAAAAGAACTAACCAATTCTATAAAATTAAATATTAAAGTCCGATTTTTTTTTTCGAAAACCTCGATACCCTGGTATTATCCTACTCCCATAATTTTAAAAAACACCATAAAATCTAATAATTGAATATTACACCAACATTTTTTCAATATACAAAAAACTAAAGTGGAGGTATTCATCCTTGCAAAAAAAAAAAAGAAAAACCCTAATTTCCTACCCCCGTAAACCTCGGCGCCCCCACACCATAAAAAACCTCACTCACTCATCACTCACTCATGACGCACGGACTTCCCTCCTCCCTACCTCACTCACCGCGCCGGTCACCTCCAACAGAACGGCAGCCAACGGAGGTCGCCTCTCCTTCCTCCGCGCCGACAGTCTCCGCTCTCCTTCCTCCGTCTTGGCTCCTCCGTGCTGTGTGCTTCGCCCGTCTCTGCATCCTCTGATTGCGTCGTCTGTCTCCGCTCCGCTGCAGGTTGTGCTCGTGCTTCCCCTCCGCTTCAGGCTGAAGCTCCGAAGCTGCTCCGTCGCTTACTCTGCTTCTGCTTCTGTAGGTGAGTTTTTATTTTTTATTTTTTTCAGTTATTATTTATTAATTGTTTATGCTTAGTTTTTTCAGTTTTAATTTAGGTTTAGATTTGTTTATGTTAAGTTGATGCTAATTAGATAAATTAATGATTAGTTTTACTGATTAGACAATAGGTTCTGTGACGTAACTGGGAATATGTTTAGCTAATTGGGTTAGATGATCAGTTATACTATTTTTTTTAATAGTATTTTGAAGGGTTTTACATTTCTAGTTGTTGCTACTTGCTAGGGTTTAAGCTTTCAAGAACTTTGCACCTTTCTCAATCTCCACTCGTCAACCATGTGGGCTCTTCGTCGAGCTTCCATTCGTCTTAGTCTCAGGTAAATAACACTCTTTACCTTCTCCCTCGTTGCCCTTTCCATTATTCTCTACTCTCGATGGAAAAATTGAAGTATTTCCCCATCTTTTTTCGTAACTAAATGTTGAGCTTTGAATCGAGGTTTTGTTTCTTAATTTTCCTTTTTATTGCAAAATGAGTGCGTCTTAAATTCGTAGCAAAAGTTTACATGTTTAGTGCTGTAATACATTTCATGCAACTAGACCTTGTAACTTTGTTTATTTTGATGCTAATTTCATATATTAACAGATTTAGAAATGTATGGTTCGAACATGAATAATCTATGAGATAGTACTATGAAGATGTTTGACTACTATTGTCGATGCTACCCGGTGGGTAGGACTTGGATTTTGTTTTTGATTTGCCTCTTCCTCTTTTTGAGCAAGCTATAGAGATGAGAACTTGACAGCTTGTTATGTGACTGTAGGAGGAAGAAACAATGGGTGACATAATATTGACAATTTATGTTATTTAACTTGAAGTAAAATTTAATTTTAATGTAAACTAAGGGGGTGCAAGAAAGAATTAATGTTAAACCGGGTTGCAATGTGCGCAATTTTATTCATATATTGGGGGTTGTAGTTTCCATTAGGCTAGTATTTAGGGGATGAGTTTATATATTTGTAGATTGTCTATAACATGAAGACTTGGTTTCCTACATAACATGGTGCATGATTCTGTTGCTTGAACCAGCAACAAAACATTGAATTATCATTTATTATATAGAAAGGTTGTGTTGGTTTATTTTAGCTTCACATTTTGCCTTTGGTCATGCTCTAGTCCCTATAAGAGTTTGCAGTCACTTTTTAATGTGCACTGTTTGCAGGAGCCAAGGATTTAGTCTAGGAGCATCTACTGCTATCAAGCTAATGCCAGCTGCTGTGGAAGATGGGGCTGGTATCAGTGGATCTTTTCAAATAACACGAAGCAAAGTTCTGTCAACAATGACATGTTATCATGCAGGTCATTCTTCCCCCAAATTTACTATGAGCAGACGTGAACTTTCGTCACAAGCTGATGCAAATAGTACGAACAATGACGATGATTTGGATGAAGCGCTGTCGTATGAGCTGCAGACACAAGGGATTAATGATGAAGTTGAGACTGACTTCGGCGATGATGATGAGGATTTTAAGAAATCACACGATGAGATGGAGTTATCTGACATTGAGATTGATCCAAAAAAATCACCACGTAGTAAGCGTCTGTCAAAAATATTCACGGCGATTATTAAAGCTCCAGGATTGTCTGTTCGTTCGGCTTTGGATAAGTGGATTGAAGAAGGGAAAGACATTAGTAGACAAGAAATCTCACTGGCCTTGGTTAATCTCCGGAGGCGTAAAATGTATGGGAGGGCTTTGCAGGTAAATTGATCAAAGTTAATAGTATTCTACTCTTACAATTAATCCGATTCATTTTATTTGTGAACTCATGCTGATTAAGTAGAGTATTAGACATTGCTTTACTTTTATGGATGTTTGATATTTGAATTTTTCCAGCCTGTTTGTGATATAATTAATAGCGGAAATCTCTCTCTCAGCATCTCCCGTTTAGCAGTTTCCTGCTTGAAAATGTTTCCTATTCCTGCAGTGGATTGATACTCGGGGCCAATATCCAATTACTTATATTGTACATTTAATTTAGTTTGCTAGATTAAGTTTGAACAACCTGGACATTGAATTTTGGACTCACCTTAATGGTCATCTAGTGCTCTTTCAGCCTTTATGGCTTCTCTATAAGAGGGATTATATTGTTGCTCTTCTTTTGTCTTTTTACCATAGTCACTGGTATAATTTGTTGGGGCATATTTTTGGATATCTTTTTCCTCATTGATTTTAATAATTGTCTTTATGAAATTTTCATTATTCTATGAAATCTTTATCACCTCAAAAGAAAAAATATATATATGCATTTTTTTGTGTTTAAGGACTATATATTTTCCATGTAAAGAAAAGAGGACTATATATTTCCTTTTTTGCTGATTGACATGTTTTGCCTTGTTTGAGCTTCTCGCTTATGATATTATCTTATTTTAATTGTGTGAATCTGTTGTACTTTTTTGTTGGTATTGTAGCTCTTCGAGTGGCTAGAGTTAAACAAGAAGCTTGAATTCTTAGAGCAGGATTATGCTTCTCGACTTGATTTGATTGCTAAATTACGTGGTCTGCCAATGGCAGAGAAATTTATTGACAGTGTTCCAAAGTCTTTCAGAAGGGAGTTGTTATACCGAACTTTACTTGCTAATTATGTTAGTCAGAACAAGTTGAATAAGGCTGAGGCAACATTCAATAGAATGAAGGACTTGGATCTACCTCGTACAACATTTGCTTGTAACCAAATGCTTCTTTTGTATAAGAGGGTTGACAAGAAGAAGATAGCAGATGTGTTATTGTTGATGGAAAATGAGAATGTCAAACCTTCTACGCTTACCTATAAAATTTTGATAGACACAAAAGGGTCCAATGATATTGCTGGGATGGAGGAAATTGTGGAGACAATGAAGACAGAAGGCATTGAACCAGACTTGCAAACACAAGCAGCCTTGGCTAGACATTACATCTCTGCTGGGCTTAATGAAAGAGCCGAAGCTATATTGAAGGAGATGGAAGGTGAAAACGTGAAAAAGAAACAATGGGTTTGCCCTACTTTGCTCTGCCTTTATGCAAAGTTGGGAAAGGCTGACGAAGTAGAGAGAATTTGGAAGGTCTGTGAATCTAGCCCTCGAATTGAGGACTGCATGAGTGCAGTTGAAGCATGGGGAGCATTAAACAAAATTGATAAAGCAGAGGAAATTTTTGAGTTTATGTCGAAGAAATGGAAACTCTCTTCTGGTAACTATAATGTACTCCTGAAGGTTTATCTTAATCATAATATGCTATTGAAGGGTAAGGATCTTGTTAAGCGAATGTTAG
The DNA here is from genome assembly GCF_003086295.3 of Arachis hypogaea. Taxonomy (NCBI): domain Eukaryota; kingdom Viridiplantae; phylum Streptophyta; class Magnoliopsida; order Fabales; family Fabaceae; genus Arachis; species Arachis hypogaea. Next base: position 59,262,683 of record NC_092037.1, read on the forward strand.
ATAGCGGCTGCAAACTTAACCTATTGACATACAATGCTCTTGTCAAACTTCATGTCCAAGCTGGGGAAGTAGAAAAGGCAAACACTCTCTTGCAGACCGCAATCCAGCAGAACCGAAACAAGCCATTGTTTGATACTTTCATGGCTATTATGGAAGAGTATGCGAAGAGCGGCGACATTCATAATGCAGAAAAGATTTTCTACCAAATGAGGAAAGCTGGCTACATTTCTCGATTCACTCAGTATCAAGTTCTAATCCAAGCGTACATAAATGCCAAGCAGCCAGCATATGGAATCAGTGAGCGGATGAAAGCCGATAACATATTTCCAAACAAAGCTATGTCTAAGCAATTAGTTCAAATGAACCCATTTGAGAAAACTGCAGTTTTGGCATTGCTTGATTAATGACAATAGCCATGAGAGGGTTGCTTCTGTACTTCAACATGAAACTAATTATTTAGTTATATAGGTTCAGGATCCTAGAGTTTAAGTGAATTTGCAAATTTAAGGTCGGCTAAAATCTTATCATATGCATTAGTCCAAATGCAAATGGAGTTCTTGAGATGGTCCTTATTAAAAATACTGAGTCAATTTGTTTTCTGGAACTAATTTGTAAGCTGGTGAAGGATATTTGAGGGGTGGGGACTATGTTGGGAGTTTCTATTTCTCAAAAGTTATATCTGATGCTGATTTATCAAATTTATTCTTTTTCTAATTGAATTGATAGTCAAAATCGTCTTTGAAAGATACCTCGATCTTCATTTTCGTCCTCAAAAGATAAAATTAATCGAATTTGTTTCCGAAAGATACTTAATATGATCACGTTCGTCCTTCCGTCATTTTCTTCACTGAGTTGGCAAACGTTTGCTGATGTGTGTCGTTAACTGCCAGTGTGATAGACGACATGTTGTACTTTGTTGCTAACAAGATAAGTCTTTTATATTAAGTCAAATTAGTCTTTGAATAGATAAACCCTAATCCCCTTTTCAATTTTCAACCCATTCTTTTTTCTTCTCCAACGGCTCATACCAATTTTCAAACCTCATAACCTCCTTCTCTTTTCCCATTCCCTCCATTCTCCCACTACTATGTGACCCGATTAGAATCCCAATTCTAATCTTATCTCCATTCCCATCGTTTTTGGGTTCTCCCTTTCTCTTGTTGCAATCAAAGAAATCAAGAGGGATCACAGGGAAGCTGGCTCTAGCTATGGCCAACAAGGTAGCAGCAGCAGCAGCGTAGCCAAAGGTGAATGCTCGTCAATGTCGAGCGGGAAGGCCAAGATGTGGGAAGAAGACCACGACCCAAGCTCTGGTGGCGGCGGCATGGACGAGCTCCTCGCTGCTCTTGGTTACAAGGTTCGCAACTCAGCAAGGTAGTAGCAGCAACAGCGTGGCCAAAGGCGAATGCTCGTCAATGTGGAGTGGGAAGGCCAAGATGTGGGAGGAAGACCACGACCCAAGCTCCGGCGGCGGCGGCATGGACGAGCTCCTCGCTGCTCTTGGTTACAAGGTTCACAACTCATATATGGCGGGCGTGGCCCAGAAGCTGGAGACTAAACGACGACGTTTCAACTATAAGAGAGCATTGTATCAAAACTGCGTCATTTTGATTGTATGCCACGCTGGCAGTTAACGACACATGTGAGTGAACGTTTGCCAACTCAGCAAAGGAGATGATGGAAGGACGAACGTGACTAGGTTGAACATTTTTCGGGGATAAATTCGATTAATTTTATTTTTCGGGAATGAAAATGGAGATGGAGGTATCTTTTAGGGACGATTTTGACTATTAACTCATTTCTAATTTGTATGCACGGATACGGGAGCGAATATATACGAAAACACCATAAATTTATGCTACGATGCAACGACACGGATATGTAGGCGGAACACAACATATATATAAAATATAAAATATTTTTAGATAAATTACAATGATATTTTAATATTTTTTTAATATTAAAATAAAAAATTCTTTTAATTATTTTTAATATTTTTTAATTATATAAAGTATTTAAAATATTTTTTGTTTTGATAAATAATAATATATATTATTTTTAAATTTATTTTAAGAATATATATTAATAATAAGATTGGACGCATTGATACGTGATAGTATTTAGGTGTATCTAAATGTGTCCGAAGAAATTTTTTTTATTTTTTTTATTAAAACACGGTTGGACAAAGCAGATATGTGTGTCAGACGAGTATCGCTTGGATACGACAACTCAGCAAAGTGTCCGTGTTTCATAAAATTTAAGTCATTGTAGATTTTGTGATATATGGGCATTACATATATGTAAAAAATATTAAAAAAATAGATTGTACTAATATTTTAGTATTTTATTATTTAAAAGTAAAAATAATTTTTTAAAAAATATTTTTGATCACTTCTTAATTGTGGAAAATATTTTAGATAATATATTTTAGGGTTAAGTACGATTTTAGTTTTTAAGGTATCGAATTTATTTTTCGTTCTCAACTTTTTTTTCATACAAAATTGTCCCTAAGATTTAACTTAGTTTTAAAATGGTCATTTTTACCAAAATTTTAAATTTTATTACCTAATTACCTCTAACTAAAAAATATTATAAAATAAAAAAAGAAAAAAAGGAAAAAATTGACGAGAGGGAGAAAGAACCGGGGAGGAAAGAAGAAGAAGAAATAGAAGGAAGAAATATGGAGGCAGTTCTCACTCCGGCATGATCTTCTTATAAACTCTGGATAATTAATAAGTAGTTAATCAATAAATTAATTTTATTTAAAGAAATTAGGAAATTAATTTTGATAAGTTAGAAGGGTAGAAGGCAGATCTCACTCCGACGTGGTCTTCTTGTAAACTTTAGATAACTAATAAGTAGTTAACCAATAAATTAATTTTTATTTAAAGAAATTAGAAAATTAATTTTGATAAGTTAGAAGGGTAGAAATAATTAAAATATAAATTTTGACACTAATTTTAGTAGTTTTGACTTAAAATTAGGTCAAACAGACCAAATCGATTGAACCGAATTTAAACTGAACCAAGATCTCACCCAACTCACCCAAATTTAACGGCTTTAGCCATTTTTTTCCTCCTTCATTATGAAACACGCTGAACTCTTAGGCAAGGCAGGGAAAAACATTCCAAACCCTTGACAAAAATTAAATCGTTTATAGAATTTATGCCATTATAGATTTCGTGATATATGAGCATTAATATATATATAAAAATTATAAAAAATAGATTGTAATAATATTTTAATATTTTATTATTTAAAAGTAAAAGTAAATTTTTTAAAAATATTTTTGATGACTTTTTAATTGTGGAAAAGATTTTAGATAATTTTTTTGTTAATAATTAATAATATAATTATTTTTAAATATATTTTAAAATATATGTTAATTACAAAGTCAATTACATAATCTATTCGGAGTGTGGCTAATGAAATGTTTTAAATTTTATAGACTAAACCACTAAAAGTAACTATGAAAGATTGATTTGCTGACAAAAGTAACCATGGAAGATCAAAACTCCTCAGATATCCACAGTTGATTTGCTCCATTTGTCAAATGTGACTAAACGTTAATAGAATGTTGTTACATGAGACAATGTGTCCACATACACTACAACGTGGCAAAAGGATGCCTTATGCGGATTAATTTTTTGGTTAAAATTGTATTTATTTAGTTTATAAAAAAAAACGTTACTCCTTCAAGCATTGAAATTAGAAGAACAGAAAGAGGTGTTACCCCTCCCTTTTGAACGCGAATCAATCATGCCCTAACATGATAGTTTTTCATCTTCTTCTTCTCTTGCGTAATCCTATTATGCTCTGATTCCATTCCTGCGACGACATTGGAGAAGGAGGTTGCTGCTTCTCCAACGGACCGTGTTTAGAGGCAAACTCTGTCACACTTGAAGGCTCTATGAGGTAATACTTTTATGAACTAAGTCATTCGATGATTGTAACCTCCGAGTTATAAGAGTTGTTCATTCAATGTAGAAAAATTAGTTCTATTATTGTTATTTCTGATAGGGTTTGGTTTTGTGGTAACTTTATTATATTCTTGTTCCTCTATTTAAGCTGTATAATTTTTTATGGTTTGAATATTGTGGTAATTATTGTTCTTGAAACCAAATTGATAGTGAAGTTAGGTACCATGATGGTTAGTGTTTGAGTAACTTGGAGTTTGTGAGATTGCCACTAATGGTGGATTTTTTATTCTTTTGCGTAGATGGCTACATTACATATTACTTTGGAAATTATCACAGAGGAAAATTTGAGAGAACAATAGATGGAAAAACTATGTATGTAGGTGGAGAGAAATCTGAAATTTGAAGGGTCAATGTTGATACTCTTAATGGGTTTTTTTTATCAATGACTGATGTGCGGAAAACGATCCGACACAAAACTCACCGGCAAGTGTACCGGGTCGCTTCAAGTAATAATAACTCACATGAGTGAGGTCGATCCCACAGGGATTGAAGGATTGAGCAATTTTAGTTTAGTGGTTGATTTAGTCAAGCGAACAAGATTTGATTTGAGTGATTTGTATCTAACAGAAACTAAATTGCATGAAATTAAAGGGAGAGGGGTAATTGACTGAAAATTAAAGGTGCAAGGAAAGTAAAAGTGCTGAATCTTAAAGTGCAAGAAATTAAATGGCAGAAACTTAGAAAGCAAGAAATGTAAATTGCAGAATCGTAGAGTGCAAGAAATGTAAATGACTTGAATTGTAAATGGGTTAGGGAGGTGGGATTGCAGAAATTAAACAAGGAAAAGTAAATTGCAATGAACAGGAAAGTAGAAGATGAGAGTAATTGCAATGGATTTCAAACAGAAAATATAAACTGACTGGAAGAAACATTCAACAGAGGAATTAAAAGGAAAATTCCAGATCTCAGGACCCAAGAGACTAGATAACCAAGTCTAGATCTCAATGCCTTCCTAGATCCAAATTCAGAGAGCAATTGCAAGAAATTTAAAGATCAGACAGTAGAAGAGTAAATCAGAAATTCAATTTCCAAAAGTTGCAGTAAGTGAAAACAGAGAGATCACAAGATGAGATTGAGACAGAATTTCCTCAATTCTTCAACCCAAGATTCAAGACAAGTGTAATTGAAATTGAAAACAAGAAAACTAAGAGGAAGAGAATTCAATTCTCCTTCCCCGAGAACAACAACTCCAAAATCTAAAATGAGCTCTCTACTGCAAGTCTATGAAAAATTCTAAAAGAAAGCTCCCTCAAAAACTTAAATCCTAAGCTATTTATACACTTTCTTCAAATGATCTTCAAGCCTTGAATTGGGCCTTTGCTCTTGATTGAATTGGGTTGAAAAAGGCCTCTGTTGATTGCACTTGGAGTTGGAGAGAAACCCATTTTGAACCGGGACATAAATCACAAAAGCTTGAGTAAAAGTTTGAGGCAAACTTTTACTCAAGCTTTTTATATCAGCCACCCCATTTTGCTGATGTCCACGTTTGGGCTAAAGTTTGAGGTCAAACTTTTAGCCAAACGTTGGATCTTCTTGTGTGCATGTGTGGCGCCAACGTTTGCCAAAAAGCTTGAGGCAAATGTTGGCGCAAGCTTTTCTCCTCCTGGGTGTTGGTGTGTGGCGCCAACGTTTGCCAAAAAGCTTGAGGCAAACGTTGGCGCAAGCTTTTCTCCTCCTGGGTGTGTTTTCAGCTCTTCCAAAAGTTTGAGCAAAAGCTTGAGGCAAGCTTTTGCTCAAGCTTTTTGTTCTCTCTTGCTCCTTGCCCTTTCTTCTTTCTTCAACCTTCTTCAAAGCTCTTTTCACCTATCATCAATCAACCAAACACATCAAATCTATGCTCAAGATCATGAGTTTGTTATTCTTTCATAATATATGACAATTATAGCACAAAATCTCATGAAATTGCATTAATTCATCCATGGTTGATTGAATAAAAGGAAACATGAAATTCTACCCAATTGGCTTACTTATGGCTCAAGAAAGTGCATAAAATCTATTGAAAATAAAAGAAAAAGACTAGTAAAACTAGGTTAAGATGACCTGTCATCACAACACCAAACTTAAAACTTGTTTGTCCCCAAGCAAGAAAGGAATTATGCTCAAATATTCTTTCAATAAAGATGGATTGACGAATAACTTGTAATGCTTGTGAGTGAAGTGATTAAGTGACAGTGGGGTGGACTCTAAATTATATGCTCATGCAAGGGCTTCAGTGCTTACTAGTCCTTACATATTGGAAGTCTTAGGTCTTAGGACTTTCATCCAAATGATATCATGGAGATCTCTCTATAGGTAATCACCTTGAAGCATCTTATAGTTTCTGTGCTTTGGCCTTGACTCTAAGTGTCATGTCTCAAAGCGGCTCTTTAAATAAGCTTTCAATCAACACTCCTAAACCAGTTGGTTTTAAGGTATTAGGTGTTAAAGCACCCCTTAGGATTTACTTGCTCAAGCCTCTCTCTTTGACACAATTCAACCACAAGCATTTACTAGGATTATAACTCTTTGAGTTCTTGTTTCTTTCTTATTTTCTGCCTAGTAATTGATGCTCAGAGCCTTGGGCCATGTTCTTTCATTTTTTTTGTGTTTTCTTTCTTTTGTTTTCTGCTTCTTGGATCAATAAATGTTTGAGAATCTCCACTATACTTCTTTGAACTTCATGTCCTGCCTATGAGCTCCCATGCAAGCTTTCATAAGCATGCAACCTCAATACATAATTATACAACTAGAACCACCACTTCTCCTAATCTTTTGCTTGCTTCAAAATTGTTTAATTCCTCAATCTTTCTTTTCAAAGAACTTTCATGTGATGCATTTTTTTTTGAAATATTGAGTGCAAACAAGTTTTGGAGAGTACAGTGTTGTAAATGATCAAGCATCTTGATTATTGAATTGCAAAAAGACTATACTAAACAGAAAGATGGATGGGGTATAATATCACTTTCATTCATAACAGTTTTGAATATAAGACAGTCACTTAACAATACAACCTGTTGGAGTTTACTTGCTTTACTCCTTCTCAGCACCATTGTTGATCTTTGCATCCCTCTTTGTTTCTTCGGTTGATGGTGCTTAATCCTTCCTTAGATTTAAGTGATTGCCTACAATAAACTTTGAAAGTTGCTTGTTCCCCAAGCACTTGAAAAATGGTTAGCATGCATGTATGTTTGTAGACTTCTGAACTTAGATTGGTGAGTGAACACCAAACTTAGTTCCTTGCCTCATATAGCAGTTTGTACATATGCATAAGACCACATGTGCTCTTAGTAAGAAAACATACTCTAAACTAGAAAAGTAAGTTATGAGATAGAAAACAGACTTTGAACCAAAAATTGAACAATTGTTAAGTAGCTTCTCTGGTGTTTGGAGCTGGCATTGATTATGCAGAAGGTAAGAATGTGTGTAGAAAGGGCCTCCTTGCTAGATGCAGACCGTTTATTAACTTGGATGGGACCTTCTTGAGAGGATACTATGGTGAAAAATTGTTGACAGCTGTTAGTCAAGATGCGAATAATCACATTTGCCCCCATCGCATATGCTATTGTGGATTCAGAAACCAAAGACAACTGGAAATGGTTCCTTCAACTTTTGCAAGAAGATTTGGGTGATCAGAGGAATAACTATTGGACATTTATGTCATATCAACAAAAGGTACAAAATTTAAAGTGTTTATACATTTTCTTGCATATAAAGATGTCATCTGAAGTTACAAAGTGTTTATACATTTTTCCAGGGTCTTATTCCAGCTCTAGAAGATATTATGCCGGCGGCATAACACAGGTATTGTGCCATGCATATATGGCACAACTTCACGAAACAGTGGAAAAGCACAGACCTCAAGGGTGCAGTTTGGGTGTGTGCAAGGAGCACCACCCCCCAAGACTTTGCAACAGCCATGACAACAATCAAAAACTAAACCCACATGCTTGGGAGTATCTAAGCCACATTCTACTAAAACAATGGTCAAGATCCCACTTTAGTGAATGGCCAAATGTGGATAATATCACCAACAACAATAGTGAAATTTTTAACTCTAAGTGTAAGAAGTTTAGGGGAAAGCCAATCATTACCCTCCTAGAAGAGATAAGGTGTTATGTTATGAGAATTTTGGCTAGAAATAAGGAGTTGAGGGGATACAATGGACAACTTTGTTCGGTACAACAGAGTAGATTGGAGAAAAATAAGAAAGAAAGCAGTAGTTGGAGGCCATTCTGGACAGCGGATGATGCTAGAAATATCTTTGAGGTTCAATGCTTACCTATGAAAGTAAGTGTTGATCTCGGGAACTATACTTGTTCTAGTAGACTATGGCAGCTCACTGTCATACCCTACAAGCATGCATGTGCAGCATTGACACATCAAAATAGGAGGGCTAAAGATGTTTCACACACATGGCTGACAATTAGTGCTTATAATGCAACATACCAATTTTTGGTTCAGCTGGTGCCTAGTCAAGAGTATTGGCAACAGCTAGACACTATACCAATTTTTCTCCCACATTACAAACGGCCTATCGGGTGGCCCACTAAGAAGAGAGACACCACTAGGGATGCTCCCAAGGTTAACCCAGACCCTTACAGGACAAAGAGAAAATACGGTCAAATAAAATGCAAATACTGTTTGAAGGTTTGTGAAATATTGTTCACCATAACAATTGTTAGGGATATTTGTCTATGAATATTTGTGTTGTGAACTATTATAAAATCTCAATTATTATACAGGAGGGGCACAATTCTAGAAGTTGCAAGGCTAAAAAGGAAGCCAGGGCAGTAGCTGCTACTGCTGCGGATGCTATAGCACATGGTATAAACTCTTCTGCAGCAACAACTGTACATGTACCACCTGCTAATGTAGCACAGGATGAGGATGATGAAAGACTGGTTGAGATATACTGGGAGGAAACCTTAGAGGATGCAGAGGCAAAGGCAGCCTTGGATGCTGCAGCCGTTGAATTTGAGGCATCTCTGGGTGTCGGAACCCAACCACAGGAAAAATATAAATTTGTTAATTGCTTAAACATATTTTGAGAAATTAAGTTTACTTACATTCATGTCTAATTTAATTTATAGGCCACTACCACATTGAATCCATCTCCTAATATACCGCATACACCACAAGTGCTACCACCAATTAGGCCACCAACCACAAAAATAAAGAGAACAAAGAGATCCACCAAGAGGCCTCCTCCATTACAAGTTCAGACCCCTGTGCCTCAGGCTCCAACTTTGAACACTCTTTAGCATCCATACAATGCATCTGTTAGGCCACCCACCGTGTCCCCACATACAATGCAAGGAGCCAGTGCAGGCACAACTTTCAGGTTCGTACAGTTTATGCCAACACCAAGATCACACCTTACACCAACATGGCCAGTTCTTGGATTCAGACCATCCAGACCATCTACTACTATGCAAGGCACAACCTATGGATTATCCAGTGGGAGCAGCAACTCAACACCAAATTAAAAAAAATTAACGGTCTTTATCTTTTTTGGAATCTATATTTATGTAATTTTAGCTCAATACTTTACTGCTAAGTGATCAATTATGTTTTCTATTTTTATTTTGGATTATCATGTCATGTTCGTATGCTACATATACTACTTAAACAGTTATTGATGTACCTTTTTAGAACCTTATGAATGCTTATAAGTGCTTATGATTATGCTAATACATATTATATTCTGATATTGATGTTATTATGATTAACTAATTTCTTAGCTCAGAATGCTTAAACAATGTTATAAAAGAATAACAATTATTGAGAATAGTGATAGAATAAAAATGCAATAAATAGCAAATATATCATCCCATTCACACATGAATTACATTGTTCTTCATTGATAGAAAACAACCTTGTACCGAAACTAGTTCTAAACTTCTGCATAAATTTAGGACTCAAACTTACCAATCACTTGTACATGACCATTACAAACAAAAAAGTGTAAACTGCAGAAACAATCCTAAAGACACGGACACAAGCCATACTTTCATAGCTTTGATTTCATCTTCAATCTTCTTCTCAACCTTCGTGGCCATGTTAACATTTTTCTCCTTGTGGTCTGTTGAAGCAATTGTTACATCTTGATTAGCAACACCACATTCATGCTCATTGAGTCTTCTAATCAAACACCTTGCCAAACTTTGCCATCCCCCATTATTTTTATCAACCCAAACAAAATAATGGCAATCTCGACTCTATAGAAGCCAAAAAATCAAAATATCAGAGATGCAAAGGAACCTTATACTTGTCTAATTATCATAAATAATGTTCCATACCTTCAAAAAGGGGCAACGAATGAACCATCTTCCAGGATTAGTAACCATCAAAGATTCCAACAAGATAATATATTCACCATAGTGACATCTTCCATCCATAATTTTCTTCTTCTTCATCTTCGAATGTGAAGCTCTAGAAAATCTGCTTCTGTCGCTTGTAGTTACCTCTCTCCTTGACATTACTCAAATTCTATGAGCATAAATTAATTCAGGAATTAGGGTTCCTCGCTTGTAGTTACCTTGGATGCCTGTGCTTAGGTTACCCTGCGAAATTTGGGTTCCAATTAAGAAGAATGAAGCAATAGGGTTCAAATTGACCCTAAATGATACTGAGTACACGTATGCCTACCAACATATGTAATCGTCAACGTAAACAGTCCATGTATGCCACTCTGCTAAGGCTACATTAGACTTGGCTATTTTTGACAAACGGAGCAAATCAATTGTGGGTATCTGAGGAGTTTTGATCTTCTATGGTTACTTTTGTCAGCGAATTAATCTTTCATAGTTACTTTTGGTGGTTTAATCAATTTTATAATAAGACATAGAAGACGTGCATCGCGTGTGTCATTGAGTTTTGGGATAACATCCTGTCATTTTAGGAAAATGAATTCTAATTAACAAGTTAGATTTTAATTTTTAAAATAGTCTTGTTAAACATCTGAATATTTTTATTAACTAAGTCCAATTAAATTGATTTAAACTCAACAAAAAGTACTTATATAACATGCATATGAATCACACATTTCTTTTACTTTGCGTTTCTTCTTTTTTTTTTGTACATTTTCTCTTCATTGTCTTTTTTATTGCTGTTATTATTGCTGTGCTTTTATTTTAATTTCTTCTCCTCCTCCTTTTGGTGATGGTTATTACAACATTTATTATTATTTTTTGTTTGATTTTTTTCTCTTTTTCTTGTTTTTATTTTTGTTAAAAAAGTAAAACAAGAAGAATTATGGAAAAGTGAAATAAAAAAGAGTTGATGAAAAAGAAAAAGAATAAGATGATGATGATGACGATGATGATGATGATGATGATGATGAAGAGAAGGAAGATGGAGAGTTTTGAATTGTGCAGAATTTACCAGAAATATAGCACCGAAACTTTTCAACTATGACACAAGACGTTTCTTAATTTTGACATCAAAATTTTTTAGCCGTGACATAGGTTCTTGTTAAGAGGGTGAAACAAGAAGAATTATGAGAAGAAAAAGAAGAAGATGATGGAGGAGAAGGAGAAAATGAAGTTTTGAATTGTGCAGAATTCATTAAAAATATAATATCAAAATTTGTTAACTGTAACACAGGTTCTTATTAAGAGGGTGAAACAAAAAAAATTATGAGAATATTTTTGTTTTGAATTTTGTAGAATTTATTAGAGAAATAGCACCCAAATTTTTTAACTATGACATAGAAAATTTCTTAATTTTGATACCAAAATTTTCTAACCGTGATCCAAAAAATTCCTTAACTTGTGGTCCTTTGAAAACTTTTTGTGTTAATTAAGTGGTATTAAACTCATATATAAGAGGTCTAGCCATTTATGTGTCATTTGTAATAAATTGATGTATTTTTCAATTTCAAAACACATTTGGATGTGTTTTGTTAGTTGAGTGTGTTAAAGTTTGGGACTTGTGGTTCTTTAAAAATTTCTTATGTCATTATCAAAAATTCATGTGTCATTTTTAATAAATTTCTTATGTCATTAATACTTTTGTTATCGTTAAATTTATGATATGATGATGATGGTGATAATGCAGGTGGAAGAAGAAAAAGAACAAGTATGTAAATTTGAATTAGTTATACAAAATTGTTTGGTTGTCTAACATTTCTATTTGTAAAATAAAGGCTAATATGTTTTCTCCCCTTAAAAGAGATAATTAAGACTAGAATAGCATAATATTATGCCCAAATTTAATTTTGTGCGACTTGAATAAAATTATTTATATTTTGGTCCCCTCAACTTTTAATTAATTATAATTAGGCATATTTGTAGTGGAAATACAACTTCGTCCTAAGTTCAAATTTAAATTTGAGTCGGGCTAATTTGTTTACAAAAAACGCATGCTGCCATGCAAAGTTTGTGTTGAAAATTAGCTTGATCACCAAGCTAACCACTCACTAAAGGTTGTAAATAATCATGGAGGGTTGAGATCGACTCATATTCTCATTTCGCTCATTGTTAGCAAAATTAAGAAGATAGAAAGAGAGAACAAGAGAGGAACATATTTGAGGGAGAGAAAGAAGAGAAAGAAGAAAACTCACATTTTAACACCACCATCATTAGCATCATTGGAGCCACCAAGAGCAGGAAAAGAAGTTAAGACTCTTTTGAGCCTTGAATGTGGAAGAGGAGGAGGAGAAAAGAAGTGCCCACATTTACTCACTATAATAACATTGATTATTATTGATGGCCTTGCCAACCAATTTTATTAACAGGTTGTTGATAAAATTGTATGGGTCAAAGTCCCATTAATAAAATTCAACATTTTTTGCCAAACAATCGATGTCATTGAAAAAAGTAAAAACTATTAGTGACACCTCAATTTTGGTAATAAAAAGATGCTGTAAATACAAAATTGAAAATTAATTATCCTGAGGCTTGAGTAATCAGTATTTTTTTACCAGCTATATATATGTTGATAACAATAAAATAAATTATTAAATTTATCATGAAATAAAAATATCATATTTATTAATTATTAAATAAAATACGTTATTTAAAAACATGTTATTATACATTTACAAGTAATCCTTGTCGAGGAACTTGTCGTCATTTACGTCAACTTCCTGTCCGGGGAGTGGTTTTTCGTTTCATGAACTGTTCATACTACCATTGCCTACCATGGGAAGAAATGGAGGAGGCATCAGTGACTGCATGGATGTGTACAACTAGCTCATGATACTCTTCATATTAGTCACATCTACATTCTGGTGTCAAGACTTTTCTATAGGTGGGTTATCTCCCTTGCTGCCTCTGATGAGTCTGCCTCCACTCCTCTTGCTCCTGATGGTAGCACACCTCTAAGTTTGCATATGTCATCCTTTGCTCGTCCTACTACTCCAGCTAAAAGCTGAGCTTCATGTTGAGCATAATAATCTACTCCAAGCAGCCTTAGTAAATCGAGGTGTAGTGGTGGTGCCGACGTGTGTCTCCCAAGCTTGCAACCACAAATGATTTGGTCCTTGCCTCCTTTCTAAGACTAAAGGACGACCTCGAACCCCTCAACAATTTGAGTGGCACACTCCTTAATAGCTTTTGCCAAATTCGCCTCAACGCGATTCTAACATGAATAAAAATTATAAAATCAAACAATAGATAGACAATTATAAAGTAAATATGAAACACGAAAAAACATGAGATATTATACTTATGTAGGTCTCTTTGGAGTGTCTATCAACATACTTGCTACAATCTTTTTTCTTTTTTTTGACCTTCTCGAAGAACTCAATCCCAAGTCTCGCTGTCTGTCGTTGTCTTTAGCCATTACTCATTATGCCTCTGTCGAACTTGTTGGTACCGCGGTTCTCTTTTGTTAAAATATTTGATTTTTTTTGTTTGGAGAGAGATTTAAAATTGTTGGAGTTTTTTTATTTGTTATGTCTATGGTTTTGGATATTTTTCTGAGCTTTTAGATGTTTATGATAGTCATGTTTCAAGTGTTTTTTTATTGATTTTGATTGTTGCTTATTTTGATAAGATTTAGATGTTTTTTACCTAGGAATATTTATAATTGTTAGTTTTGTGGAAGTTTCTTTCGGGTATGAATTCAGATGATTTTTATGTAATGTTTTGTACGCTTGTTTTTATTAAGTCTTGGAGGATATTTTTATAGTGTTGGATGTTTCTTCTTTTTAGTTTTTTTTATGTTTTTATAATTTTTCTATTCATTTGTGTATCTCTTTGTCAATTGGAATGATGATTTATTGTGCTGAGACTTTTGAATGCTTACTAAAATCTTTCATAACATGGATGTGTTGAATGCTAAATACACTATCCAATGATGTAATCTAGCTCTTTAAGTTATGGATGTTTTATTTTTTGAGGTTTCGAACGTTTCTTTTTCTAATGTTTGGGATTTTTTTTATAATTTTTAGATTTTTTTTGTTTTGGAATTTTTTTTGGATGTTTCTTTTTAATAGTTTTAGATATATTTTTTTTTTAAATTCTGAATGTTTCTATTTCTTGAGTTTCAGATATTTTGTTTTGTTTTTTCTTTGTGTTTTGATTGTTTCATGCTATAAATTTTGGATGTTTCTTTGTTATTATTTTTGGGTTTTTTCCCCTCAGGTTCAGATATTTATTTCTTATATGATTTGGATGTTCTTTTTTACATCAATTTCTATTATTATATTTTAGGTTTATACATCATGGTTAGACCTAAAAGATAAGGATGCCCAAAAAATGTATTATTCTTATGTTGCTTTTTGTTAGGTTTTAGATGTTATTTTTTCATGATTCTAGATTTTTTCAGGTTTTGAATGTTTTTTAATAATTTTAGCATTTCTTTTTTTTTAGACTTTGGATGTTCTTTTGACATTTGTTTTGAATGTTTCTTTTATTATACATTTGCAGAAGAAAAACATATAAGAAGAGAAAGAAGGCATCCCAAAATAGGTTTTGAATGAGTTTTTTATGAGTTGTAGTTTGTGCTTATGATGTACAATTGAGGGTTGATGTGTTGAATTCGGATTCTCAAAATTTTTCATGATGTATAGTTGGGTTTATAATTAAGTAGTTCTCACTCTTGAGGATTTGTTAGATTTTTATTTTAGATATTTCATTTTAATAAGTTTTGGATGTTTTTTTCGGTAGTTTTTGATGTTTTTATTTTAGTGTGTGAAATTTTATTTATCATTAAAGGAAAAGTACGTTATACATGCTATGATGCCACCAATAAAAGGAACACCATATATCCAAATATTTTTTTTGGTGTTTCTTTTCATGGAGTTTCAGATGTTTTTTTTTTTCATAGTTTCGGATGTTCTTATAGTTTATAAAGCATTGTTAACGAAAGAATGCATATATTTCTAATGGAAAAATATGAAAGACTAACGATAACAAAAATAACATATTCTATACTTTGAAAGTGTTATATGAAAAAATAACATGTGTATGTCCTAGTTATATTAAACTAAGAATTTTGAAAAGAATTTAACAAGAACAAAAATCCACCAAGTTATTGCAATTCATCTACTCCGCGACTTGCACTAAAAGATTGAGTAGTCAAAATATCTTATGAATTGTTGCTTTCTTCAATATCAATTGTCCCCTACAAAATAAAATATTTCAACTATAAAGGACATCCACGACTACACATAAAAAGAACATCCAAAACTATATGAAGAAGAACATCCAGAACAATAATTTAGTCAAGAACCCGTTAACATTAAGAATAACTTATATTTCTTTTTGATATATTTATAGATGGTTTAAATCTAACTATTTCCGATAGTTTTTTCCTTGGATGTAATTTACAAGATAATAATCATTCCTCATGTATCACTTTTAGCAATCGTTGATTGCTAACACCAATTAAAAAGTGTAGAAAATTATCAAACAAAATAACTTCAGTATGAACATCATAAAAGATTTAACATAAAAAGAGAAACTATAAAAAAAAATTCAAAAACCTAATAAAAAGAACGTCCAAAAACCTAACATAGGAAGCATTCGAAATTTAATAAAAGATGCATCCAAAATTATTAAAAAATCATCCAAAAGGTACCAAAAAAGAACATCCGAAAAGTATAAAAAAAACATCCATAATCTAACAACCAATAACTATCTAAATTCATATTGAAAATATCCATAATATTACGAAAAGGAATATCCAACATGATTGATATATAAACATACGTTATCTGACCCAAAAAATCCAAAACAAAACAAAACATCCGAAAAAGACAAAAAAAACCATCCGACATGTATTAACTAATAAACATCCAAATTCATATCGAAAATATCCAGTATATAACAAAAGGAAACATCCAACATGCTTGCTAAATAAACATATGAAATCTGACAAAAAAATACGAAACCAAACAAAATAACCATTCAAACCAACACACAAAAACCATCCAAAATGTAAAATATTAGATAACATATGTCATGATCATGTTGATGAAGAAGAAGATTAATACCCTCAAGATTTTCTTTAGAAAAATGATAATTCACAAACAAAGTGACTATATTTAAGTCCTCATAAACATCCATACATCACTAGAGGTGCACCATCAGCAGCCGCGCTCACACTAAAAGAAAAATTAGTTTTAGCGACAAACTTTTAACGGCCATAATATATTAGCCGCTATTTCTTTTATTTAAGATATCTTTTTGTGGCAATTATATATTTGCCATTATTGCTATATGTTATAATGGCAATTATTACTATTGCGACTAAATCATCAAATTTTTATATTTGTAATCTTACTTTCTCTAAATTAATAGTGGCAATTATCAATATTGCCGCTAATTCTTTATTATATATTTTTTATGTCATCTTAATTCAGATAACCATTAACTCTATTCCCTAAATCAAGTAACCTAAAGAGAAACTCCTCAAGCTTTTTCCATCGCCGCTGATTACCACTGCAGGCCTTACCATCGCCAACGACCGTCTATCATCTTTCACTCATTCAAATTGATTGCTCTTCATGTTTCCATTCTCCCCCCTCAGATCTGCATCGCTATTCTTGTTCATTCGTGTCTCAGATCTCCATTGCTAGGTTCGGTTCCTATCTTAAAAGCATCGTTAATAGTGGCAGAAAAGTCCAACACGGAGGTTGAGGAGGTTTTTGATCAGATGCTCACTTGTTTAGCTCTGTGCGATGATTCCAAGCTTGAGCCCTTACTCACTAATCTTCTCCCTCTTTGCATATCTTCACTCTCCTTAAACTCCACCACTGTTTGCAACAAGGTTTGCCAATTATTCCCTCTCTATTTCTAGCTCAATTTTATTTATCAGCAATTTCAAGTATTGTTGCTTTCAAATTTGAAGATGCTACTGTTGATGTTTCGCTTTTGATTTTGTGAATACTTGTGTTAATTTTTCAAATGTCATAGGATTTCAAATTTACAGTTGCTAGCGACTTAGGGCACATTGGAGTTAGAATATAAGAGGGAAGATAGTTTCAACATTGAATTAATGGATCTTTAATCCAAAGAGAGAATAGTAACAAATTGCACAGTTTTGAGTTCTACCAATGTTGCTTCTATGATCTATGATTCACTTTTGTTCTTTATTATAGTTTTCACAGTTTCACAATGATCTAATTGTGACACTAAATAGTTTTAGGTTGTATATTCTATGAATAGCATTCACATCTTCATTTGTTTCGTGAGAATGTAGTTGGTGACAATCGCATCCCATGTTCTCATTTTGTTGTTGTGATTAACTTCTTATTTTCTGTATATTACAAGCGACAGAGCTTATTCATTTTTTGTTATGAATATATTATAAGTGCTTTTGGTGGTCACTTAGATTCCATTCTGTTAGTATGATTGAAGGTAATTTTCAATTTTAATTTCCTTGCCCTCTTGGTTATGATTTGTTTCACTTTCAAGTTATTTACCATTTAATATAGTATTGTAATTTTTGACTTGATTTGATTTCATTATTCCTCTGCATTCTACTTTGCTTTTGACATATTGATTATGAGTTATGGTTTACATGGAAAGCTATTTCCTAGTTAAGGAACCCTATAATGTCATGCTAGTATGGAAATTTAGAGTAATAGCATATTATAAGGGTTGGTTATCTGTGGCTTTATATAATTTGAGATTTCTATTGAATGAGGTCTTAATATTTTAGATTTGGATTAATTAATTATCCTGTTGAATAGTAAGTTTTTCTTAGGATTAACATGTGCTTTGGACCTCTCTTCCAATCTACTCCCTTTTCTCTCTTCCAAATCTTTCACTTATGATTTTTGTTTTGCTTGTATCATACTCCACGTAACTCTGCAACATACTTTGTTATGTCTTATATAAGTATTTAACATGATTAGCGTCTCTTATGAATATTTCATTATAGATGTTTTTGTTCTTTCTGAGTTATGATTGTCAAACTTGGTGTTGTTAGCTTCTTCTGTTCTGATTAACGTCTTGATTTTAGTATCCTTTTATATATGCAAATACTAACCATAGAATTGCAGTTCAGCTTGGCAAGGGAAGATAGGATGTTTAGTTTGTTTCCTCCCCAACCCAATATTTTTATAATTTTTCCATTTCTCTTCTTGTAAAAGAGCAGTGGTTTTGACCATCAATTGCTGTTGACTTTGCTTTTTAAAAATTTTGAATTGGACATGGTAATAAAAAGGCCAACATTTCCTTCAAAGTTTTATCTTATTTTATTTCACATTTCTTTCAATTTGGTAAAAGCTTGAAGAAGAGAACCATTTATTTCACATGTTATAATGGCAAAAGCTTCTATTGTTCAGAGGTTTCTGTTAGTTGCAGTTATTGTAAATTTCATGGTAATTAGTAAATAATTAACTAATAAATTAATTATTATTTAAAAAAATAGAAAAATAAATTTTATAATTTCATGAAGTAGAAATAATTCAAATATAAATTTTGACATTAATTTTAAAGATTTTGGCACAAAATTGGGCCAACAGGCCAAACCGATTGGACTGGGCCGAAACCGGGCCATGGCCCAGCATATATAATATATAACTCAGCCTTCTTCCTTAGACACTTGATGGAATCATGCTGAATAGGGTGGAAACGCGAAGAAGAACCTTAACCCTCCCTTCTAATTTTCATCCATAACTTTCAATCTGGAGCTCCGATTGATGAGACGTCAACGACCACGCATTCGTCTCGAAATTCTGTACAAAAGCCACATATCAATTTGGTAAGAATCTAGCAATTTCTTACTCAGCCACTCTTTCCTAATTTCAAAATTTAAGGTTTTGAGTTTGATATATTATGTGATTTGATGTTCTAGACTTGAGTTAGCTTGAAGAAACTATTGGGTTTTATTCATTTGATGCGTTGGTAAGGTAAGAAACTGTTGAACCCTTGTGAATTATTGAATTAGTGAACCATTTGATAATTATAGTGATATTGTGTGAATTAGATTGTGTTCTTGTTGATTTGGAGTTCAATTTAGCGGTTTGGAACGAAATCCAGGTGATTAAGCTTGAGGAATTGACATTTGGAAGCTTGGAGTTTGTGAAAGGAGAGGTTTTTGAGGTGTTCCAAGCTTAGGGAGGAATCGGCCAAGGTATAGTTTTGGTTTCTTGTAGATAAAATATAATGTAATGTGAAAACTTAGGCTAGAAGGGTGTAAAATAGGAATGGACTTAATGAATTATTAATGGAGTATGTATATGGTACATGATGAGCGGATAATTTATACGCTTTTTGGCATTGTTTTTAGGTAGTTATTAGTAGGATCTAGCTACTTTTAGGGATGTTTTCATTAGTTTTTATGCTAAATTCACATTTCTGGATTTGACTATGAGTTTGTATGTTTTTCTATGATTTCAGGTATTTTCTGGTTGAAATTGAGGGACTTGAGCAAAACTCTGATAAAAGGCTAACAAAGGACTGCTAATGCTGTTGGATTCTGACCTCCCTGCACTCGAAATAGATTTTTTGGAGCTACAGAACTCCAAATGGCGCGCTCTCAACGGCTTTGGAAAGTATACATCCAAAGCTTTCCAGCAATATATAATAGTCCATACTTTATTCGAGATTAGACGACGCAAACTGGCGTTCAATGCCAGTTCCATGCTGCATTCTGGAGTCAAACGCCAGAAACACGTCACAAACCAGAGTTGAACACCAAAAACACGTTACAACTTGGCGTTCAACTCCAAAAGAAGTCTCTGCACGTGTAAAGCTCAAGCTCAGCCTAAGCACACACCAAGTGGGCCCCGAAAGTGGATTTCTGCATCAATTACTTACTTCTGTAGATCCTAGTAGCTAGTCTAGTATAAATAGGACATTTTATTATTGTATTAGACATCCTGGATTGTATTTTTGATCCTGTGATCATGTTTTGGGGGCTGGCCATTCGGCCATGCCTGGACCTTCATCACTTATGTATTTTCAACAGTGGAGTTTCTACACACCATAGATTAAGGGTGTGGAGCTCTGCTGTACCTCGAGTTTCAATGCAATCACTACTATTTTCCATTCAATTCAGTTTATTCCTTTTCTAAGATATTCATTGCACTTCACTATGATGAATGTAATGATCCGTGACACTCATCATCATTCTCACCTATGAACGCGTGACTGACAACCACTTCTGTTCTACCTTAGACCGGGCGCATATCTCTTGGATTTCTCAATCAGAATCTTTATGGTATAAGGTAGAATTGATGGTGGCATTCATGAGAATCCAGAAAGCCTAAACCTTGTCTATGGTATTTCGAGTAGGATTTAGGGATTGAATGACTGTGACGAGCTTCAAACTCGCAATTGTTGGGCGTGATGACAAACACAAAAGAATCAATGGATTCTATTCCGACATGATCAAGAACCGACAGATGATTAGTCATGTCGTGACAGAGCATTTGGACCTTTTTCACTTGGAGGATGGGATGTAGCCATTGACAACGGTGATGCCCTACATATAGCTTGCCATGGAAAGGAGTAAGAAGGATTGGATGAATGCAGTAGGAAAGCAGAGATTCAGAAGGAGCACATCATCTTCATACGCCTATCTAAAATTCCCATCGATGATCTCCATAAGTATTTCTATCTTTATTTTATGTTTTATTTATTGTTATTTTTGAAAACCAATATAACCATTTATTATCCGCCTAACTGAGATTTACAAGATGACCATAGCTTGCTTCATACCAACAATCTCCGTGGGATCGACCCTTACTCACGTAAGGTTTATTACTTGGACGACCCAGTGCACTTGCTGGTTAGTTGTACGAAGTTGTGAAGTTATGTTTGGACCATGGTATCATGCACCAAGTGTTTGGCGCCATTACCAGGGAGAGAACGAACATGAATGCCATTATCAGAAATCACAATTTTGCCTATCAAGTTTTTGGCGCCGTTGCCGGGGATTGTTCGAGTTTGGACAACTGACGGTTCATCTTGTTGCTCAGATTAGGTAATTTTCTTTTTTATTTTCGAAATTTTTCTTTTCAAAAATCTTTCAAAAAAAATATTTCCCTTTTGTTTTCAAAAATTATTCAAAATTTTTAAGAATGAATTCTAGAGTTTCATAGTAACATGTTGAAGCGTGGCTGGCTGTAAAGCCATGTCCAAATTCTTTTGGATTAAGGCTTCCACTTGTCAACATAAAGGGCATGTATAGAGAGTTGGATGAAGTATCAGCTGTTGCATGCCTGATTTATATTCTAAAGCTGGCTGGCCATTAAGCCATGTCCAACCCTTGGATGGGAGCTTTAGGCTAACATTGAAAGATTCCTGGAATTCTTATTAAAAATTTTGAATTTCTTGTTTTCTTTTTCCTATATGTTTTCTGAATAAAAAAAAGAAAATAAAAAAATCATAAAATCATAAAAACCAAAAATATTTTGTGATTCTTGTTTAAGTCTTGTGTCATGTTTCAAGTTTGGTGTCAATTGCATATTCATTTGTTCTTGTATTTTTCGAAAATTCATGCATTCATAGTGTTCTTCCTGATCTTCAAGTTGTTCTTGGTAAGTCTTCTTGTTTGATCTTTAAATTTTCTTGTTTTGTGTTGTATGATGTTTTTCATATGCATTTTTGCATTCATAGTGTCTAAGCATAAAAGATTTCTAAGTTTGGTGTCTTGCAAGTTTTCTTTGCATTAAAAATTTTTTCAAAAATATGTTCTTGATGTTCATCATTATCTTCAAAGTGTTCTTGGTGTTCATCTTGACATTCATAGTGTTCTTGCATGCATCATGAGTTTTGATTCATAATTTTCATGTTGTGAGTCATTTTTTTTATGTTTTTCCCTCTCATCATAAAAAATTTCAAAAATCAAAATAATATCTTTTCCTTTTTTTCTCTCATAAATTTCGAAAATTTGAGTTGACTTAGTAAAAAATTTTTTAAAACTTAACTATTTCTCATAAGTCAAGTCAAATTTTCAAATTTAAAAATCTTATCTTTTCAAAATCTTTTTCGAAAATCAAATCTTTTTCATTTTCTTATTAATTTTCGAAAATATTTAAAAATATTTTTTTTCAAAATCTTTTTCTTATCTTTATTTCAAAATTTCAAAAACTTTACTAACAATTAATGTGATTGATTCAAAAATTTGAAGTTTGTTGCTTTCTTGTTAAGAAAAGTTCAATCTTTAAATTCTAGAATCGTATCTTTTAGTTTCTTGTTAGTCAAGTAATCAATTTAAAAAAAATCAAATGTTTTTCAAAATATTTTTCCATCATATCTTTTTAATTATATCTTTTTCAAAAAGTTGACTTCAAAAAAAAAAATCTTTTCTAACTTCTTATCTTTTCAAAATTAAATTTTAAATCTTTTTGAACTAACTAATTGACTTTTGTTTGTTTCTTATCTTTTTCAAAACCACCTAACTACTTTCCTTCTCTAATTTTCGAAAATTCCTCACCTCTTTTTAAAATTATTTTTAATTAGTTAATTATTTTAAATTTAAATTTTAATTTTAATTCTTCTTTTAATTTTCAAAAATCACTAACTCTTTTTCAAAATTAATTTTCGAATTCTCTCCCTTTCATCTTCTTCTATTTATTTATTTATTTACTAACACTTCTCTTCATCTCAAAGAATCTGAACCTATCTTCACCCTTGTGTTTGGATTCTTACCTTTTCCTTCTTCTATTCCCTTTTTCTTCTACTAACATAAAGGAATCTCTCTACTGTGGTAAAGAGGATCCCTATTATTATTTTTTGTTTCCTTCTTTTTCATATGAGCAGGAGCAAGGACAAAAATACTCTTGTTGAAGCAGATCCTGAACCTGAAAGGACTCTGAAGAGGAAACTAAGAGAAGCTAAATTACAACAATCCAGAGACAACCTTACAGAAATTTTCAAAAAGGAAGAGGAGATGGCAGCCGAAAATAATAATGCAAGGAGGATGCTGGGTGACTATACTACACCTACTTCCAAATTTGATGCAAGAAGCATCTCAATCCCTGCCATTGGAGTAAACAATTTTGAGCTGAAACCTCAACTAGTTCCTCTACTGCAACAGAACTGCAAGTTCCATGGACTTCCATCAGAAGATCCCTACCAGTTTTTAACTAAGTTCTTGCAGATCTGTAAGACTGTTAAGACTAATGGAGTAGATCCTGAAGTCTACAGGCTCATGCTTTTCCCTTTTGCTGTAAGAGACAGGGCTAGAACATGGTTGGACTCAAAACCTAAAGATAGCCTGGACTCATGGGATAAGCTAGTCGCGGCGTTCTTGGCTAAGTTCTTTCCTCCTCAAAAGCTGAGCAAGCTTAGAGTGGATGTTCAAACCTTCAAACAAAAAGATGGTGAATTCCTCTATGAAGCTTGGGAAAGATACAAGCAGATGACCAAAAGATGTCCTTCTGACATGCTTTTAGAGTGGACCATTTTGGATATATTCTATTATGGTCTATCTGAGTTCTCTAAGATGTCACTGGACCATTCTGCAGGTGGATCCATTCACCTAAAGAAAATTCCTGCAGAAGCTCAAGAACTTATTGACATGGTTGCAAATAACCAGTTCATGTACACTTCTGAGAGGAATTCCGTGAATAATGGGACGCCTCAGAGGAAGGGAGTTCTTGAAATTGATGCTCTGAATGCCATATTGGCTCAGAACAAAATGTTGACTCAGTAAGTCAACATGATTTCTCAAAAGTCTGAATGGATGGCAAAATACATCCAACAGTACTAAAGAGGCATCTTCTGAAGAAAAAGCTTATGATCCTGAGAACCCTGCAATAGCAGAGGTAAATTATATGGGTGAACCTTATGAAAACACCTATAATTTATCATGGAGAAATTATCCAAATTTCTCATGGAAGGATCAACAAAAGCTTCAACAAGGCTTTAATAATGGTGGAAGAAATAGGCTCAGCAATAGCAAGCCTTATCCATCATCTTCTCAGCAACAGACAGAGAATTCTGAGCAGAGCACTTTTAATTTAGCAAACTTAGTCTCTGATCTATCTAAGGCCACTTTAAGTTTCATGAGTGAAACAAGGTCCTCCATAAGAAATTTGGAGGCACAAGTGGGCCAGTTGAGTAAGAAAGTCACTGAAACTCCTCCTAGTACTCTCCCAAGCAATACTGAAGAGAATCCAAAAAGAGAGTGTAAGGCCATTGATATAATCAAAATGGCCAAACCTAGAGAGGAAGGGGAGGACGTGAATCTCAATGAGGAGGACCTCATGGGACGTCTCCCAAGCAAGAAGGAGTTCCTTATTGAGGACCTGAAGGAATCTGAGGCTCATATAGAGACTATAGAGATCCCATTAAATCTCCTTTTGCCATTCATGAGCTCTGAAGACTATTCTTCCTCTGAAGAGGATGAGGATGTAACTGGAGAGCAAGTTGCTCAATATCTAGGAGCCATCATGAAGCTAAATGCCAAGTTGTTTGGTAATGAGACTTGGGAAGGTGAACCTCCCTTGCTCATTAGTGAACTAGATACATGGGTTCAGCAAACCTTACCTCAAAAGAGACAAGATCCTGGCAAATTCTTAATACCCTGTACCATAGGCACCATGACCTTTGAAAAGGCTCTGTGTGACCTGGGGTCAGGAATAGATCTTATGCCACTCTCTGTAATGGAGAAGCTGGGGATCATTGAGGTACATCTTGACATATTCTCATTACAAATGGCAGACAAGTCAGTAAGACAAGCTTATGGATTGGTAGAGGACGTGTTAGTAAAGGTTGAAGGCCTTTACATCCCTGCTGATTTCATAATCTTAGACACTAGGAAGGAGGAGGATGAAAGCATCATCCTTGGAAGACCTTTCCTAGCCACAGCAGGAGCTGTGATAGATGTTAACAGAGGAGAATTAGTCCTTCAATTGAATGGGGACTACCTTGTGTTTAAAACCCAAGGGTGTTCCTCTACAACCATGGAGAGGAAGCATGAAAAGCTTCTCTCAGTACAGAGTCAAACAGAGCCCCCACAATCAAACTCTAAGTTTGGTGTTGGGAGGCCACAGCCAAACTCCAAGTTTGGTGTTGAATCCCCACATCCAAACTCTAAGTTTGGTGTTGGGAGTCTACAACATTGACCTGATCACCTGTGAGGCTCCATGAGAGCCCACTGTCAAGCTATTGACATTAAAGAAGTGCTTATTGGGAGGCAACCCAATTTTTATTTATCTAATCTTATTTTTATTTTATTCTTCCTTTATGTTTTATTAGGTTCATGATCATGTGGAGTCACAAAATAAATACTAAAATTAAAAATAGAACAAAAAACAGCAGAAGAAAAAGCACACCCTGGAGGAAGGGCTTACTGGCATTTAAACGCCAATAAGGAGCATCTGGCTGGCGTTCAACACCAGAACAAAGCATGGATCTGGCATTGAACGCCAGAAACAAGCAGCATCCTGGCATTTAAATGCCAGAAATGCACCCTGAGGAGAGTTGGCGCTGAACGCCAGAAATAAGCATGGAACTGGCATTCAACGCCAGAAACATGCTGCAAATGGGCGTTGAACGCCCAAAACAAGCATGAAGCTGGCGTTCAATGCCAGAAACAAGCATCAATTTGGTGTTGAATGTCAGGATTGCATGCAGAGGGCGTTTTACACGCCTCATTGGTGCAGGGATGATAATCCTTGACACCTCAGGATCTATGGACCCCACAAGATCATCTCAGGATCTGTGGACCCCACAGGATCCCTACCTACCTCAACTCACCCTCTCTCTCTTTTTTCACACAATCCAATAAACACTCTTCCCCAAAAACCCTTCACCAATCACCTCAATCTCTCTTCCCCATCACCTCTTCACCACTCACATCTATCCACTCTTCCCCATAGATCCCACCTACCTTCAAAATTCAAAATCCCTTTTTCCACCCAACCTACCTGATAAACCACTATTTTATGGTTTATCTTGTGCTCAATTGAGTGGTTTTTATCAACTCTTTGCCTACTTATTCATATGATTTGCATGTTTTACATTCTCCTTCCTGATTTTGTGCTATGATTGAAAATATGCTTCTTTGGCTTTTATTTTCTTTTATTTAATCCTCTCTTATTACCATTAGATGCCTTGATATGTGTGTTAAGTGATTTCAGGAATTACATGGCAGGAATGGCTTAGAGGATGGAAATGAAGCATACAAAAGTGGAAGAAATACAAGAAGTTGAAGGAACTGCAAAGCTGTTAGCTTGACCCTCTCGCACTAAAACGATCATAACTTGAGCTACAGAGGTCCAAATGATGCGGTTCCACTCGTGTTAAAAAGCTAACGTCCGGGGCTTCGATTTAATATATAATTCGCCATAGTGACCGTACAGATAGGTGACGCGAACGTGCGCTCTACGCGGACGCATCGCATCTGCGAACTTCAATCCGCACGGACGCGTGGATGACGCCTCCGCGTCACTTTGCCGCGACCTGTACAGACCAGATTTCACAATCAGCGATTTTTGAGCTATTTCTGACCCAGTTTTTGACCCAGAGAACACAGATTAGAGGCTATAAAGTGGGGGAATACATCCATTCTTGATGATGCTTTCATAATTCACTTTTCATAGTTTAGATGTAGTTTTTAGTGAGAGAGGCTCTCTCCTCTCTCTTAGGATTAGGATTAGGAATAGAATTTATTTTAGGATTAGGATATCTTTTCACTTCAGGATTATTTCATCTTCATCTCAGGTTCAATGTTCCTTTTATTTATTTCCTCAATTTAGTTTATGGATTTCTATGTTTAACTCAACTTCTTTATTTGGCTACAACTGCCCATGTTACTTTTGATATTTTTATTTGAGGTATTTCAGATCTAAGATTCATATTTAGCTTTTTATATTATTGGCTTTAATTGATTAACTGGAAGCTCTTGAGTTATCAACTATTCATGATTGATCGTTATGTCAGCTAATTAACTAGAATTCCACTAACTCTAGTCTTTCCTTAGGATTTGGCTAGGACTTGGGAAATCTAACCAATTGGTTCACTGAACTTTCCCTTGCTTACGCAAAGGTTAACGAAGTGGGATTAACTTCCATTCTTATAGGAGTAACTAGGATAGGACTTCTGAATTTCATATCTTGCCAAGAATTTATTTTATAGTTAATTATTTATTTGTCCCTTAATTTACTTGTTCCCCACTTTCAAAACCCCAATTTACAAAACTCACAACCAATAATAAGAACATACCTCCCTGCAATTCCTTGAGAAGACGACCCAAGGTTTGAATACTCGGTTATCAATTTTAAAAGGGTTTGTTACTTGTGACAACCAAAACGTTTGTAAGAAAGGTTGATTGCTTGGTTTAGTAACTATACTTACAACGAGAGTTTACTATAACTTCTAAACCATCAATCTTCAGTTCTTCAAAATGGCGCCATTGCCGGGGAATTGCAAACGTGTGCCTTATTATTGGTTATTGTAAATATTTTTCAAAAAAAAAATTTTTACGCACGCGACGCGTAAGCGTCGCTGACGCGTCCACATCACTAGTGCATTTTGAAGAAAGGGAAATTGAACAGAACGTCACGCGAGAGCGTGGCTGGAGGCGTGCCCTTGGCACATATCATTACACGCGACCGCGTCGTTGACGCATCCGTGTCAAGTGCAAACATTGGCCTCCCACGCGTCCGCATCACTCACGCGGCCGCGTGCCCTGGGATTCAACGTAAAATGGGTGCACGACCAAAAGTTGTGCTAGAGTGGTGATGGATCGGTGCTGAACGCACAAATTCTTCCCACGCGGACGCATGGCTCACGCGTCCGCGTCATATCCTTCTAATGGCCACTCACGCGATCGCGTGACCCACGCGATCGCGTCACCCAACATTTGGAAAAAATAAAAATTTGAACAGAGAGTTATGCGAGCGCGAGGCTGCCCTCGTGCCAGTAGCATAACATGTGTCACGCGTCCGCGTGACCGACGCATCCGCGTCGATTCACTTAATGCGCATTTGCGCGAACGCGTCACTTACGGGTCCGCGTCGCTTGCGCCGCACAACTTATCCTAAATTGTCAAATATCTTATCTTTCTCTTCCCCAAATCCTACTTTTTCTTTTCCCTTCTTATTTCTTTCCTCCCCCTTCTTCCTTCCTCCTTCATTCTCACCTTCTACTTTTTTTTCTCTCTCACCACTATTATCCAGGTTTTTCTTTTCTTCTTCCCCCTTTACTTTTCTATTCGTCTTCTTTATTTATGTTTTCTTCTTCCTTTCTCTTTCTTTTTACTTTCATTGCATATGTTTTCTTTTTCTTTCCTTTTTATTGGTGCTGGAAATTTATTTAATCATTGTGGAGTATTACAAAATTTTTTGGCAATTATATTTTTAAAAGGGTTGCTTGCATGTCCAATTTATTATTTTCATTGAATTAGTTATCATGCATGCTAGGTGTTTGTGAAAAAGCCCGTATGGCATCATGCACTTTTCTACATTATTCTATTCTACTATTCAATGCTTGCTTTTTACAAATTCCCTTTACTATTTTATTAATTGAATTTAATTGTCAATACAAATGTGATAGTTTGTTACGAAGTGATGCTTGATCTATGCTACTCATGCCCTTGCCGGCATGCCAATAAACATCTTGCATCTACTTCCCTATCGTGCACTTATTCTATTCTATTTATTGATCTTTTCACATGTTGTCATGACCATGTGTTTAATTCATTCATCTTTACCGTGCACTGATTATCCCTCATTCAATCCCCTTCCTTGCTCTATCTCTTTGGATTTAACTTACTTTCTCTTCTCTTTTTCAGAATGGCCACTAAGAAAGGCAAAGAAAAAGCTACCCCTAAACCCACAGCAAGGAAAGGAACGAAGAGAGTTAGTGGCAGAGCCTTCTTCAACTGCAGTCAAGCCCTCAACAAAAAGAATTAAAAGGATTATCAAGGTTGATGAAAAGGAGAGAGCCTTCCCAGCAAAGGACACTGCACGATTTCCAAATCGCTACTATGAGCAGATGTTTCCTATTCTGGCAGCTCGAAATTACAACAATGAACACCTTCTTATCCTTCCGCCTCGTATTGCTGAATTTGTTGAGCCACAAATTACACAAAGACATTGGGAATTCTTACAGAGACAGCCACGACAGGTTAATCTTTCTTGGGTTGTTGAGTTCTACTCCAACTTCCACCTGCCAACTCTGCCGTCCATTTATTTACGCCAGAAGCAAGTCTCCATTACAGAAGAGGCCATACAGCAAGCCTTAGATCTTCCATCTGCTCCAGAAGGATTGGACGCCTTTCAGAAAGCCGCAATCAAGCGCCAGGCATACACCTTTGACTGGGACGCTGTTCTCAGAGTTATCGCTCAACCTGGCAGCAAATGGATCTTCGAATACCATCGTTCCCGTCCTAAGGGCATCTCGACTTCCGCACTTACCTTAGAGGCTCATGTATGGGCACGGATTATGTCCCATTACGTCTTTCCGAGTACTCATGAGTCCTCCTTCACCGCAGACATGGCCGTTCTACTATGGTGCATCCTCACAGACCAGCCTCTTAATTTACCAAGACATATCCGGAATGCTATGGAACATGTGCAAATCGCGGGCAACCTACCTTTCCCCGCATTGGTCTCTGATCTTATCTCAGCAGTTGGAGTATCTTATAGAGCTGGAGACACCAAAGCCATTCTTCCACGGGATGATCAGTATGTCCCTAACGGGAGATATCTTAGGCCACAACTTGCCACTACCAGCCAGTCCACAGAGGATGCTGCAGCTCCTCCACCATCTACTAGTCAGCTGCTGCACCAAATACTGAAGCGATTCGACCAAGAAGAAAAGAAAGCAAAGCTCCGAGAGCGCCGCAACCACCGCCGTTTCAAACACCTCAAGGAGCTACTTACAGGCAATCACCGACCCGATGACAATCCAGGCACTCCGGACTCCACTTCTTTCACTAACACAGGGAGCAACGATGGTCCTGACTGTGGAGACACTGCCACCAGCCCCCACTGTTCCTGACAGATGGCACCGAGGACAGTGCAAATCCTTAAGTGTGGGGAGGTCAGTCAGTACCTGAATTCTGGAGGTAATTTTTCTTCCCTAAACACCAATAAATTAGGATAGTTAGTTAGTTTTTCTTTCTTTCTTTTAGAATAGGATAATTACATAGTAATAGATTAGTTGCATGCATGTTCTACTTGATTGAAAAGACAATAAGTTTCTTCTAAAACTCTATCTTTGGAACAAAATTTCACTAATTTTAATTAAAACTCTTATGTTAAATTTGCTTGAAGTTGTATTTGGAACATGATTTTTAAAGCTAAAGAACACACAACCTGTGAGAATTGAGCCTTTATGCATGGTTACATTATTTAACCATATTTGTTTTATTCTTGTGTGTTTACTTCTCTATGATTGTAACCTATATTTTGTTCCATCTTATATGTCTAATATTTAATATATTTATATGCTGCATATGATTGAGGCCATTAATTATTTAGTTCACTTATCCAAATTAAGCCTACCCTTTCAATTACCTTTGTTAGCCACTTTGAACCTTTAAATCTCATTTGTTCTATAATTTACCACATTACTAGCCTTAAGCAGAAAGACAATTATATACCCTAATTTGAATCTTTGGTTAGCTTAAGATAGAATTGTGTGTGCTAATTAAGTATGGGAAATTGTGGGAACAAAAGATAATAAGGGGATATGTCATGATAATATAATAGGAATTTGGACACCTACTCATGTGAAACTATGAAAATCAAAAATCCATGTGCATTGATAAGCTATGTTTTATAAATATATATATTCAATAAATAAATAAGGGGACAAAAATTACCCCAATGTTGAGTTAAGAATCCAAAGGTTAATGCATGTAGGATAAAATTAAAATAAACAGTTGACACATGAGTATGGAATGTGAAAGAGAATCCTGGATAGCTAGGTACGAACTCCATAGTTATACAAAATATATAGGTTATGTTAGAGTTTGAGTTAATTAAAGATTCAATTTATAAGCTAACTTAACCATATATATATCCTTACCTTTACCTTGGCCCTACTACAACCTTGAAAAGACCTCATGATGTTGCATTGGTATATTAAATGTTGTTGATTGGTTAGGAGAAGAACAAAATTTAGGGACCATGATTAGAGAAAGATAGAGTGATTACCCTATACACTGGAGAGATTAGAAGATACATACATCATCAGTGAGGGTTCAATGCTTAAAATTTTATGTTCCCTGCTTTCATGAGCTACCTTCTTGCATTTTTATCTATTCTTACTGTATGAGAATTGAATTAGTGGAGCTTGATTTGTAATTATTTTGAAGAGCTTATTTATTCTTGATCAAGTGGACAAGAATCATATAGTTGTATTCACATGTATAGGTTGCATTGCATTGCATGAGTTTTACATGTTCCTACTCATTTATTCTATCTCCTTCAACTAAGCATGAGGACATGCTAATGTTTAAGTGTGGGGAGGTTGATAAATCACTATTTTATGGTTTACAATGTGTTTAATTGTGTGGTTTTATCATGGTCTTTACCCACTTATTCATATAATTAGCATGCATTTATATTTCCTTCCTAAAATTATTACATGATTGAAAACTTACTTCTTGGAGACCTTTAAGTAGGTATTTTAATCCCCCTTTATTCCATTCGATGCCGTGATCTGTGTGTTAAGTGTTTCAGGCTTTACAGGACATGAATGAGTGGAAGATTGGGAAGGAAGATTGCAAAAATAGAAGGAATACAAGAAATTGAGGAGATGACCAGCGAGAAGTGACGCGTACACGTCAGCGACGTGACTGCGCGAAAGAGAGGAATTCGCAGTGACGCGGCCGCATGAGTGACGCGAATGCGCGGATTGGAAAAACAGAAGTGACGCGGAGGCATGGACGACGCGCCCGCATGGAAAAGAAAAACGCCAAATGACGCGTCCGCGTGAATGACGTGGCCGCGTGACGTGCGCGATCTGCAGAATTTCAGAAGTCGCTGGTAGAGTTTCTGGGCCAGATTTCAACCCAGTTTTTGGCCCGGAATTACAGATTAGAGTCAGGGAACTTGCAGAAACGATGGACAACAATTCATTCTGCATAATTTTTAGTTTTAGATCTGGATTTACTCCTCCCCTAGGTTTTTCACCCACCTGAGCATTCATAATTAGCATTGGAAGATTTTGGCTTTAGCTTTTGAGAAGAGTCTACCTCCGGTACTAGTCATCTTATTTTGTTATTTACTTTTTATATTTATTCTTCCATATTTTTAATCCCTCTAGAGTTGACTTTGGCTTATTTTCACAAGTTATTAATATAGACTATTTTTATTTTCAATTAATCCTTTCATTATTGTTTATCATGTTTTCTTTTATTTTCACCATTAATTCTGTGAATTTTATAATTATGATGAGTGAGTAGTTCCATGACTTGATTGGGGATGATTGAAAGGAACCCTTGAGTTGAACTACTCAAGAGAGAAATTATAATTGGGTTTATTGTTGAATCACCCTCTAATCATTAACTCTAGTCCTTCCCAAGGGAGAGGATTAGGACTTATGACTAGAAACCGATTTCCAACTTGCTTGACTTTCCTTTACCTAGTAAGGGTTAACTAAGCAGAGTAACTTCCAATTATTAATTAATGTTGAGAGTATTTCAACAAGAATAGGGCTTCCAACTAATCTACCCCCAGTCAAGGCTTTTATTTAAAATTAATTAAATTCTCTAATTTAAATTTCTGTTTATCAACTCAACCATTTTTGAAAACACCCGATTGATGAAATAGCACATCTCCTTGCAACTCGTTGGGAGACGACTTGGGATTCATACTCCCAGTATTTTAATTTTCAATATTGTGACAAACCCTTTTTAAATTGATAAGCGGATTTTCGGCTGGTTAAGGACTGTACTTGCAACGTGTCCCTATTAATAAATTCTTAACTCACCAATTTCCGCCACATCACCACCCAATATGGCCGAACCTTAATCCCTCTCCCTCCACTATATAAACCCCTTCATTCTTCTTCATTTTCACACAACACAATCCTCTCTTCTCCTCCTTGGCCGAAACACAACCTTCTCTCCCTCTCCTCAATATCTTCTTCTTCTTCATCTATTCTTTCTTCTTTTTCTCGAGGGTGAGCAATATTCTAAGATTGGTGTGGTAAAAGCACAGTTTTTTTTTGTTTTTCCATAACCATTGATGGCACCTAAGGCCAGAGAAACCTCTAGAAAAGGGAAAGGAAAGACAAAAGCTTCCACCTCTGAGTCTTGGGAGATGGAGAGATTCATCTCCAAAGCCCATCAAGACCACTTTTACGATGTTATGGCCAAGAAGAAGGTGATCCCCGAGGTCCCCTTCAAACTCAAGAAAAATGAGTATCCGGAGATCCGACATGAGATCCTAAGAAGAGGGTGGGAAGTTCTGACCAACCCTATTCAACAAGTCGGAATCCTAATGGTTCAAGAGTTCTATGCTAATGCATGGATCACTAGGAACCATGATCAAAGTGTGAACCTGAATCCAAAGAATTATCTGACAATGGTTCGGGGGAAATACTTAGATTTTAGTCCGAAAAATGTGAGGTTGGCATTCAACTTGCCCATGATGCAAGGAGATACATGCCCCTACACTAGAAGGGTCAACTTTGATCAAAGGTTTGACCAAGTCCTTATGGACATATGTGTTGAAGGAGCTCAATGGAAAAGAGACTCCAAAGGCAAGCCGGTTCAATTAAGAAGACTGGACCTCAAGCTTGTGGCTAGAGGATGGTTGGAGTTCATCCAACGCTCCATCATCCCCACTAGCAACCGATCCGAAGTTACTGTGGATCGGGCCACTATGATTTATAGCATCATGAATGGAGAGGAAGTAGAAGTTCATGAAGTCATCTCCCTTGAATTCTACAAAATAGCTGAAAAGTCCTCCACTATGGCAAGGCTAGCTTTTCCTCATCTTATTTTCCATCTATGTTACTCAGCTGGAGTTATCATAGAAGGAGACATCCCCATTGAGGAGGATAAGCCCATCACTAAGAAGAGGATGGAGCAAACAAGAGAGCCCACTCATGGATCTCAAGAGACGCATGAGGAAGCTCATCACCAAGAAATCCCGGAGATACCTCAAGGGATGCACTTTCCTCCCAACAATTATTGGGAATAACTCAACACTTCTCTAGAAGACTTGAGTTACAATATGGATCAATTAAAGGTGGAACATCAAGAGCACTCTATCATTCTCCATGAAATTAGAGAAGATCAAAGAGCAATGAGGGAGGAGCAACAAAGGCAAGGAAGAAACATAGAAGAGCTCAAGGACATCATTGGTTCTTCAAGAAGAAAGCGCCACCATCACTGAGGTGGACTCATTCCTTGTTTTTATTTCTCTGTTTTTCGGTTTTTATGCTTAATGTTCATTTATGTTTGTGTCTTTCCTACATGATCATTAGTATTTAGTAACTATGTCTTAAGGCTATGAATAAATCCATAAATCCTTCATCTCTCTTAAATGAAAAATTTTTTAATACAAAAAGAACAAGAAGTACATGAGTTTCGAATTTATCCTTGAATTTAGTTTAATTATATTGATGTGGTGACAATACTTTTTGTTTTCTGAATGAATGCTTGAACATTGCATATTTCTTATCTTGTTGTTTATGAATGTTAAAATTGTTGGCTCTTGAAAGAATGATGAACAAAGAGAAATGCTATTGATAATCTGAAAAATCATGAAATTGATTCTTGAAGCAAGAAAAAGCAGTGAAAAAGCAAAAGCTTGCAAAAAAAATTAGAAAGAAAAAGAAAAAGCAAGCAGAAAAAGCCAATAGCCCATAAAACCAAAAGGCAAGGGTAAAAAAAGGATCCAAGGCTTTGAGCATCAATGGATAGGAGGGCCCAAGTAAATAAAATCCAGGTGCTTAAATTAAGCTGTCCCTAACCATGTGCTTGTGGCATGCAGGTCCAAGTGAAAAGCTTGAGACTGAGTGGTTAAAGTCGTGATCCAAAGCAAAAGAGTGTGCTTAAAAGCTTTGGACACCTCTAACTGGGGACTTTAGCAAAGCTGAGTCACAATCTGAAAAAGGTTCACCCAGTCATGTGTCTGTGGCATTTATGTATCCGGTGGTAATACTGGAAAACAAAATGCTTAGGGCCACG
This sequence comes from Arachis hypogaea, assembly GCF_003086295.3. NCBI lineage: Eukaryota > Viridiplantae > Streptophyta > Magnoliopsida > Fabales > Fabaceae > Arachis > Arachis hypogaea. The sequence continues at coordinate 59,298,148 of NC_092037.1, forward strand.
GCCAAGACTCATAAAAGTAGCTGTGTTCAAGAATCAACATACTTAACTAGGAGAATCAATAACACAATTTGAAATTCTAAGTTCCTATAGATGCCAATCATTCTAAACTTCAAAGGATAAATTGAGATGCCAAAACTGTTCAGAAGCAAAAAGCTACAAGTCTCGCTCATCTAATTAGGACTAATATTCATTGATATTTTGAGCTTTATAGTATATTCTCTTCTTTTTATCCTATTTGATTTTTAGTTGCTTGGGGACAAGCAACAATTTAAGTTTGGTGTTGTGATGAGCGGATAATTTATACGCTTTTTGGCATTATTTTTAGGTAGTTTTTAGTAGGATCTAGCTACTTTTAGGGATGTTTTCATTAGTTTTTATGCTAAATTCACATTTCTGGACTTTACTATGAGTTTGTGTGTTTTTCTGTGATTTCAGGTATTTTCTGGCTAAAATTGAGGGACCTGAGCAAAACTCTAATAAAAGGCTAACAAAGGACTGCTGATGCTGTTAGATTCTGACCTCCCTGCACTTGAAAAAGATTTTCTGGAGCTACCGAACTCCAAATGGCGCGCTCTTAATAGCGTTGGAAAGTAGACATCCAGAGCTTTCCAGCAATATATAATAGTCCATACTTTATTCGAGATTAGATGACGCAAACTGGCGTTCAACACTAGTTCCATGCTGCATTCTGGAGTCAAACGCCAGAAACACGTCACGAACCAGAGTTGAACGTCAAAAACACGTTACAACTTGGCGTTCAACTCCAAAAGAAGTCTCTGCACGTGTAAAGCTCAAGCTCAGCCCAAGCACACACTAAGTGGGCCCCGGAAATGGATTTCTGCATCAATTACTTACTTCTGTAAACCCTAGTAGCTAGTATAGTATAAATAGGACATTTTATTATTGTATTAGACATCCTGGATTGTATTTTTGATCCTGTGATCACGTTTTGGAGGCTGGCCATTCGTCCATGCCTGGACCTTCATCACTTATATATTTTCAATGGTGGAGTTTCTACACACCATAGATTAAGGGTGTGGAGCTCTGCTGTACCTCGAGTTTCAATGCAATCACTACTATTTTCCATTTAATTCAGTTTATTCCTTTTCTAAGACATTTGTTGCACTTCACCATGATGAATGTGATGATCCGTGACACTCATCATCATTCTCACCTATGAACGCGTGACTGACAACCATTTCCGTTTTACCTTAGACCGGGCGCATATCTCTTCGATTCCTCAATCAGAATCTTCGTGGTATAAGCTAGAATTAATGGCGGCATTCATGAGAATCCGGAAAGTCTAAACTTTGTCTGTGGTATTCCGAGTAGGATTCAGGGATTGAATGACTGTGACGAGCTTCAAACTCATGATTGTTGGGCGTGATGACAAACGTAAAAGAATCAATGGATTCTATTCCGACATGATCGAGAACCGACAGATGATTAACCGTGCCGTGACAGAGCATTTGGACCTTTTTCACTGAGAGGATGGGATGTAGCCATTAACAACGGTGATGCTTTACATACAGCTTGCCATGGAAAGGAGTAAGAAGGATTGGATGAAGGCAGTAGGAAAGCAGAGATTCAGAAGGAGCACAGCATCTTCATACGCCTATCTGAAATTCCCATCGATGATCTACATAAGTATTTCTATCTTTATTTTATGTTTTATTTATTGTTATTTTCAAAAACCAATATAACCATTTATTATCCGCCTAACTGAGATTTACAAGATGACCATAGCTTGCTTCATACCAACAATCTCCGTGGGATCGACCCTTACTCACGTAAGGTTTATTACTTGGATGACCCAGTGCACTTGCTGGTTAGTTGTGCAAAGTTGTGAAGTTATGTTTGGACCATGGTATCATGCACCAAGTGTTTGGCACCATTACCAGGGAGAGAACGAAGATGAATGCCATTATCAGAAATCACAATTTTGCCTATTAGTACACAATGTGTGTATAAAGAATAAATGAATTTATATGTGTTGGATTGCGACTTTGATAAGTATAAAATAAACATGATTGTTGATGTGTTGAGAATTGATGGTGAGTTTGTGACATTGAATTGAATGGATTGGTTGAGAGATGTATGATTTGATTTTATAAACAGTTTGTTATTAGAGTTGGTTGGTTTTGTGAAACGATTTAATGTTGGAATTGGTTTGATTTTGAAATGATTTGATACTAGGAATGATTTGAATGACTAAGAGGTATTTGGTTTGGTGGTTGGACCCTTGAAGGGTGGCAAAAGTCCAAGTTTTAGAAGAGATGCTGCTGAAAGTTTTATGAACATACGAGGCTTTGAATGAAGTGGATGTTTAGTAAGATTTAGATTTTTAAAAATTTTATAATTTGATTTCGAGTTATTAAGAAAAGGATTACGTTTTGAGATTGCTTTATTTAGAAAAGATTGAATTGTGTTTTGAGTATGAATTGTTAATGAACGAAATCGGAGGTCTGAGAATAAGGAATGAAGGTTGATGAGAATTGATCTTTATGTATAATTATTAAATGAATATGAATGAATTATAATGATAATGGATGATAATGAATGAGTTTGAATTAAGATGATGATGGCTGATTGTGATTGACATGTGTGTGTGTATGTGTGGCCGGGAATAAATTGAGACACCGGATAAGATACGGTGGCATTTTTCACTCGCTCAGGGTCAGTGATAGAGTTGTATGAGATATGATTGAGGATGAGGTTGGCTATGAGGAAGAGGAAGGTTGAGGACTAAGTTTGATTATGAATTTGAATGAATATGAATAAATTGTAATGATAATGAGAATGAATTTTTGAATGTGACTTTGGGTAAGATGCAGTGGTGTTATCCACATGCTTTGGGAGAGTTCGAGGCTTCGAGTAAGATGCAAAGGCTGAGTTCTGTCGTCGCTTGCTCCGGGTCGAAAACTGTAACACCGCCTGGGTAAGAGGCAATGGTGAGGTTGTCCCCTACTCCGGGTACACAGGCAAGATCCAAGGGTTGCAGCGCTGTCCCACTTGCTCCGTGTTTGGTATTCCGCCCAGGGTTAGCTACCGGACATGTCGGGTTTGGCTTGATAACCGATAGATGAGACTCATCGGCCATAGGGCAGACATACATCATATTCATATGTGTGCTTTGTTTGATTGTGCATTAATTGCGCTTGCCTATGTGATGCTTACCTATTATATATGCTACCTGTTGTATCTGTATCTTACTTGTGTTTGCTTTGTCAGTATTACTTGTCTGTGTACCAGAGTTTTGGAGGATTGGAGGAAGGCAAAAAATTTGGGCTTAAGTTAGAAAGGAATTAGAAATAAGAACCTTAGATAACCTACCCTGTTTATGGTTTTCCATTTATAATCTTTAAGGTTTAAATCTGTGTGTCGGAGTTCTAGGATTGCCTCTGGCTTTCCCAGGACCTTATATATTATCTATTTGGGCACCTTTATCATATTGAGAACCTCCGGTTCTCATTCTATAAATCTATGTTGTTGTTTTTAGATGCAGGACGTGAGGCACCACACTGAGCATTCTGGTAACTCTTGGAAGCGAAGAACTATCTTGGAACTTAGTGTTTGTATTTAGTTTATGTTTATATATGTGTATAGATTCTCCAGCTTGTATATATTATGTTTCGTCCCTCTAGAGGTTGACTTGGAGATAGGAATTATATTTATCTGTTGGTTCATTTTTGGGGCTATATATATATATTCTAGCCAACCTTTGCTTCGCAGGTCGAGTCTAGATCTTGATTATATAACTACCATTTAGAAGTCTACTTTTATATATCTATCTTTTGGTTTTTTGTATAAGCCTTCTAATCTAAACGCCTTTCAAGTGTGACGCATTTTCAGTCTTGTTTTGATAATCCTTTCTTCCTAGGCTCCAAGTTAAACTATTCTTTGTATATATCTATTTACATATTTTCGTTTTAGTGGTCATAGCACCTCACCATCTTTGATTTACATCCTAGATGTAAAGCTCTGTGTGGTAAGGTATTACATTACGGTATCAATGTAGTTTGTTCCTGTAGAGCCTGAAAAATGAACTAACTATGCTTTTGGGTATACTTTGGGTGTGTGTACATGCTATATAGGATGCCTGCTTGACATACATAGTATAAATGTTCATGAACAAACTTTTGGAGATTCGAAGCACTAGACTTGAGATATTAAGGCTGATCACCTTAATATCAATTGTTCGGTGTGGACAAGATCCAAAGGGCGTCTCGTGGACATGACTAAGGTGATAGGTTGACGATAGGGCTACTACTGTGCAGGCTATTGCTGACGGCTTTTGGACAACAAGCTAGAAACTAAGGGGCTAGAACTCATGTAGCTGGAGTAAAGGTTAATTGCGTTTAGTTAGAGAGGTTAAAAAAATTAAGGAGATGTTTGGTGGAACCAAGTGAAAGATTAAGTTCTTAGTGGTTTATAATTTGAGTGGCGCTGCGGAAGCACAGTGGTTTTGATGGCTCTAAAATTATAATGACGTGTGTTAAGAGTTTTGGGATATGAGGTTGTTTCAAGGAATTAAAAGTAAGATCGAGGAATGGAAAGTGTGAGTGTGCGATTTAGGTTATAACGGGTTGAATCAAACTAAGAAATTAAGGAATTGTTTAGTGTTTGAGATAGTGAGAAAGATTTAATGTTATTTTGATTTAGATGGAAACCTTAAAAGGGTAAGAAATAGTGTAGTTATTGAGAAAGACCTAGACAAAGCTAAGAGTGAAACAAATGGGTATGAATTAGGCTTGAATTTGGTTAAGTTTATGATCTTGTATATGAGAATGGAGAATGTGAATTAGTGTTTGAATTGATGTTGGAAAATGGCAGAATGAATGATATGAGGTTGGTCAAATTTGAGAAAGCATATACAAAGATTCGAGAGCAAATTTTCGAGGGCGAAAATTTTTGTTAGGGGGTTAGGATGTAAATCCTGAGTAATTAGTAAATAATTAACTAATAAATTAATTATTATTTAAAGAAATTAGAAAATCAAATTTTATAGTTTCATGAAGTAGAAATAATTAAAATATGAATTTTGACACTAATTTTAAAAATTTTGACCTAAAATTGGGACAAGAGGCCAAACAGTTGGATCGGGCCCAAGCCGAGTCCATGACCTAACATATATAATGTATAACTCAGCCTTCTTCCTCAAACACTTGATGGAATTACGCTGAATAGGGTGGAAACGCAAAGAAGAACCTTAACCCTCCCTTCTGATTTTCAATCGTCCATAACTTTCAATCCGGAGCTCTGATTGACAAGCCGTTAGTGGCCACGCATTCCTCTCGAAATTCTCTACAAAAGTCACATATCAATTTGGTAAGAATCTAGAAATTTCTTTCTCATCAACTCTTCCCTAATTTCGAAATTTAAGGTTTTAAGTTTGATAGATTATATGATTTTGATGTTCTAGGCTTGAGTTAGCTTGAGGAAACTATTGGGTTTTGTTCCTTTGATGCGTGGGTAAGGTAAAAAACTGTTGAACTCATGTGAATTATTGAATTATTGAACCCTATGATGATTATAGTGATATTGTGTGAATTAGATTGTGTTCTAGTTGATTTGGAGTTCAATTGAGTAGTTTGGAATGAAATCCGGGTGATTAAGCTTGAGAAATTGACATTTGAAATCTTGGAGATTGTGAAAGGAGAGGTTTTTGAGGTGTTCCAAGCTTAAGAAGGAATCAGCCAAGGTATGTGATAGAGTAGAATCCGTCGGATTAGAATTTTTTCTCGGTAAGAGGAATAACTTCGTTGCAAGTATAGTTCCCAAAATTGATCTTCTTTTTGTGATCCGGGATCCCACACCTTGTTTTTACACCTGTCTTCAAGTTGATCATCATGATTCCATCCAAGTGGTTTAGCATTGGAATTCTCATTTAAGCACCAAACTACCCTCCTAAACCCATCCATTTAAGCACTAGTCTAACCTTTGCATCTACTCTTTGAAGCTTCAACCATAATGAGCCTAGATTTACAACACTAACCACTAAACATCCTTCTCTTACGCTTCATTCGACAAATCGCCCTAAGTTGGCCATCTGTTTCAAGCAAGCCAAATTCAAGTGGGATAATAAAGGTAAGAGTAATAAGTTTTACCCACTCAAATGAAAGATTAGATTGTAACTTAGGTGGAGGAATTTTCAATGATCTTGACAAAGCGAATTCCACTCCGTCTATTCTCTTCTAAGGGCTTCCACCACTTGACAAGGTTCTTCAAGCTTTACATCTTGCCAAGCTTTCTCAAGTTCAAATGCTTCCTCACCAATTTCTTCTAGCTCTTCCCCATGACTCAAGTCATAAATAGGAGGTTGAGTGAAATCTACCTCAACATCAATTCCAAGTCCAATGGGGAGGGATTCATCAAGCTCAAAAGGATCATATGTTGATGTGGAATTATCATAGATAGGAGGACTTGTTGCTTGCACCATTTCTTCCAATTCTTCAATCATATTATACCTTAGTGGTTGTGCACTATCCTCCTTAACATCACTTTCAAACTCCATGCAAGAAGGCTCTTCAAATTGAGATTCCTCTTTGCACTCAACATCTCCTAAATATTCAACTACTTCCTTTGGTCCAATTATCTCTACTTCCTCCTCTTGTTGCACTCCTTGCTTTAACTCCTCTCCTTCACCTTGAAGCTTCAAATTCTCCTTCTCATTGTGCTCCTCAACTAATCCTCCACATTTAACAATAAGGGTGTCTCAGATAGTTAAGCACAATGATGCCAATTAGCTCATTACTTCGGTTGAGCTAGCCATAACTTTCCCTTGCTTTTGGCAATGAGTTAGAAGTTCTTGTTGTTCTTCCATTAGGGGTTGGAGAGATTAGTCCAATGAAGGTGGTGGTGGAAGAGGGGGTTCATCGTTTGAAGGAAGAGTGTCATAGTTAGAAGGTGGTTCATATTGGTGAAACTCTTGAGGCGGTGTATATGGAGATGGTAGTTTGATGAACGAACTCTTGTGTGGTTTAGAATTTCACAAATGAAAGCTCGTTGTAAAGTATAGTTTCTAAACCAACAATAGTCCTTTCATACAAAAATTTGGTTGTCACAAAGAACAAACCCCAAATAAGAATTAACCGGAGTATTTGGACTCCGAGTCGTCTCACGAGGAATTGCAATGAAGTGTATGCTTTTGGCTATGAAGGGGTAAAGGGGGCTTTGATTGGTGAGAGGGCAAGAATTTAAATGTGCGAGAAAAGTAAATCAAGCAAGCAAATTAAAGGAAGCGAGTAAAGAAGAGAGACATTCATGGCAAGTGTTGAGATCATAGGCTTTCTATCCTAGTCATGTAATGATTAACTCATCTTATTTAGTCAACTTCCACACATAGGGAGAAAGTCAAACAAGATTAATCAATCACATCACAATAGTAAACAAGAATTTATCTTATTACGTCATCTCCAATATTGGAAGAAGGTATAAGTTATCTTCCATGAGAGAAAGTCTAATAAGACTAGCTAATCTCAATTCAAATATACTAATCAAATCACTAATAGAATTAGCAAAAGATTAGAGTCAATGAAAATCATATTAACTAACAACTCTAGATCATCAACGTTAGTTGTATTTTCATGACTCAAGATTGCCTAATTACTCTTTCCAAGCCAAGAATGCTCAAGATCTACTCCAACATCCTTCCAAGCATTTTGTCAAACACTTGGAAGGTATAAAAGGAAAGCATAATACATGACAAGAAATAGTAAAATCTAACAACTACAATTAGCAAGGAAAGTAAATCAACAACTCAATTCATCAATGAAAGAACATCAAACATTAAATTCCATTAAAAGTGAACCAAATCCAATATGAGTGCATGAACATAAAAGAGAGCATAAAAGGAAAATTAACACTAAAAATCATGAGAATGAAGGAGTAGAAGTAAGAAATCATAAAAGAAATAAGATGAAAACATGTAATTGAACCTAGATCTAAGATGGAAATGTCCTAAACCTAACCTAATTCTAGAGAGAAGAGGGAGTTTCTCTCTCTAGAAACTAACCTATATGATGCTACAACTTCAAAACCAATTGCTCCCCCTTGCTTGGACTTCAATTCTGCATGAAATACACTCAGAAATCGCCCCCAGCGATTTGCCTTTAAGTCAGTCACGTGCGAGTATCGGCGCGTACGCGCCATGTGCGCGTGCGTGTCGATTGGCTAATTCTTCATCTGTGCGGACGCGGCCTGTACGCATGCGCGTCCTTAGGCGAACTCACATTTGCGCGCGCGCGCCTTGTACGCGTGCGCGTCCATTGATGCATTTCCAATCTTGGTTTCTTGATGCATTCTCCACTTTGTATGCTTTTTTTCTCATTTGTTCTATCCAATACTTGCCCTATGAACCTGAAATCACTCAACAAACATATCAAGGCATCAGATGGAATTAAAGTGAGTTAAAATCACCAATTTAAGGAACTAAAAAGCATGTTTTTACACTCAAGCACAATTTAAGGGAGATTTACAAAACAATGCTATTTCATTGAATAAATGTGGGAAAAGGTGATAAAATCCCCCAAATTAAGCACAAAATAAACCACGAAATCGGAGTTTTTCAAATCTCCCCACACTTAAACTAAGCATGTCGTCATGCTAAAATTAAGAAAGAAGCAAAGGGCATCACATTTATTCAATGCAAACTAACTAAATGCAACCTATCTATATGCAATCTATCTATATGAATGCATCCATTTGGTCAAAATAAGTCAATTTCCAAGAGTACATATATAAGTACAAGGGCTAAGGCAATAGCAACCAAATCAACCCACAATTGAATTGAATCATTGAAAGATTTTACAAACTTGCAAGAAAAGATGATCATCGGTGGAGACATGTAATTGAGCGATCGAACCCTCACCGGATGTGTACTGTAAAACCCGGTTAATTAACGGCTAATTAACCCATAAGTGAGGATTTATTCTAGAAAGCCTAAAATGTGATTTTTATGGATAAATGTGATAGAGGAGACTGAGACGAGAATTTCGGTACCAATTTTATAGAATTCGGACCAAGATTGGACCGAACGGGCCAAACCGGGCCAATTGGACCCAAAGTGGGCCCTTGGCCCAACATAACTTAACCAAAACCCTAGTTTTCAGCACTCTCTCTCCTCATTTGTTACACACACAAGCTGAAATGGTGGAGAGGAAGGGAAGAACATTCTCTCAACTTCTCTCTCTCACTTAATCTTCAAACCACCATAACTTTTGATCTAGAGCTCCGATTGCCGCCCCGTTTGCGGCCACGCGTTCACCGCGGAGAGCTCTACAAAACCCATACCATCAATCTTGAGGTAAGCCACACTTTGCTGTTCGAATCTCAGCCCTTGTTTTCGAGTTTCAATGGGTGAAATGTTGAGATTTTGGGTTCTTTGATGTTATAGGACCAAACTCTCTTGAAGGAGAAGGTTAATCTTGTCTCCTTGGACCTTGGGTGTGGTAAGATTCTCAACCCTAGTGTATTTTTGTGATTTTTATGATGTTTGGGTTTTGAGATGTTGTGTATGGGTATGATGGTTGTGGCTTAGGTTGTGTATGTGTGGATATTGGAGCTTGATTGGTGATTTTGAAAAGCTTGGAAAGGGTTTGGTGGTGCAAAATCTGTTCTTGGAAGTGTTGAGGCCTTGAGAGCTTGTGGATAAGTGGTTTGGAAGTGCTCCGGTGGAGCTTGGGAAAATCGGCTAAGGTATGGTTTCGGTTTCCCGTATCTAATATGTAATGTGGTAGGAAATACTTAGGCTAGAGGCCCTAAGATAGGCATTGAATGGTTGATGTTGTTGAATGATTGAGATATATGATGTGGTCATATATGTGATGATGATTATTGATGCCTTGGTGGTATGATGTATGAGAAATATGCATGTTGTGATATATGCTTGACGATTGGTTATGGTTGAATTGTGGGTTGAACCATGTTGATGGTGAGTATGATGTTGTTTGTGTACCATAATGATTTATTGGAATTGGTGTTGTTGAGAATTGGCATGAGGAATAGTATATGGTATGTCAATATGTTTGAGTTTGAGCCACTTGGGTGAAGTGGGATAAAATGATGATATAGTGATTTTGTATATTATGGGTTATGTGTCAATGTGCGAGTTGAGGAGGCTTGATGTTGAATTTGATACATTTTGATTGATTTCAAAGAAAAGGGATGAAATTGGCATGTTTTGATTGGTTTTGGAAAGAGTTAAAAATGGTTTGCTTTGAAAATGGCATATTGTGGTTTTGTATATAATATATGGTTTTTGGGCATACTTTGACGGGACATAACTTGGACTACGGATCTCCGTTTTGTACCAAATCTGTTTAGAAATGTAATTGGATCCGGGATGTCCATGCCGTTCAAAGAACGGGCGAAAAACGATTTAAAATGAGGAAGTTATGTCCGTTGGAAGATTGGGGTGTAAATCTGTGAATTCTGCAGTTTTTAACTTAGGAAATTTTTAGCAGAATGACCCCTTGCGCGTGGGCGCACCTGGCGCGTGCGCGCCGATCTTCCGAAAATTGCCATCCACACGTGAGCGTGAGGTGCGCGGGCACGCCGATGGTGCTGCACCCAATGCCCAGCCATTTTCCAGAGAGTTATGCCAGAACTGTGCCGGTGTTGTGCCTGGGGCACGAGAACACCCGCGCGTACGCGTGGTTGACGCGTGCGCGTCGATGGGCAAGTTTGGAATCCACGCGCTAACGTGCCTGACGCTTACGCGTCGATGAGTTTTTGAGACCATCCACGCGTGGGCGTGGAGTGCGCGTAAGCGCGGCCCTGTTTTCATCTCAAAGTTGATTTTTGAGTTTTAAAAGCCAAATTTCATACTTCTAAGCCTCCGAACTCACCACTTATATCTTAAATCAGTATGATATGCCTAGCTATGAGAGAAGGAGCTAGTGGATGTGGTAACTTGCGAGTGAAGCAAGGTAAAATGAATGATCATTGAGGATCATTGATGAATATGTGAGATGTGGAGGATGGTGGTGGAAGTGCTTGTTATGCCATTGGCCGAAGGGCCGTAATTGTTTATGAATGGGCTGGTTCTGGATTGAACCGTGAGCCGGAATAGCTGTGTATGCTATGGATATTGGCTGGTTATGGATTTAACCGTGAGCCGGATGGCTGATATGGATGTTGATCCATGGATGAGAATTCATGCATGTTTATGCTGAATTATTGATAATTGTGATTTGCACTTCCACTATCAGAGATACGAGTTTCCCTGGGTAGTAGCAGTGGCTAGCCACCACGTGCTCCAGGTTGAGGCTTGAGACTCTGTTGACCCTATGTCGTAAGTGTGGCCGGGCACTGTGAAAGGCCCGGATGAGCTCGAACCCCCGTAAATATTCACCAGTGAGGGTGATGTATATGGATCATGTTTATGATCAAGTTTATAACGAGTATAACTCGAGTTTGGGGATGCACGACAGAGGGACAGTCCAATGGTTAGCGACCAGGACTTGTCGGGTTGGCTATATAACCGACAAGATGATATCATCAGCCACTAGGGACAGGCATTCATCATATGCATACTATATGAATTGTTTGAGATTGCCTATTTGACTGCATATTACTTGCTAATTGTCTAAATGCCTTACTTGTTCCTAATTGTATATTTCTTGCCTGATATAACTGTGTTTGCTATATTATACTCCTGCTGGTGGTTGGGAGGATTGAAGGAATTGGAAAGGGAAGTATTAGTTAGACTGAAGAATCTTTAGTCAGATGCCCTTTATGGTTTAGCTTGTTTATAAGCGTTGATATTATTTGGAGGAAGTTCTAGGATTGCCTTCGGCTTTCCTCTATTATTATGTATTATATATGTGGAAGCTGTTACCTGCTGGGAACCTCTGGTTCTCACCCATGCGGATTTTGTGGTTTTCAGATGCAGGACGTGAGGTTTCCCGCTGAGGCATGCTGGAGACTTCTTGGTTGCGAAGATTCCTTGTTCTTGGGGACCATGTTTTTGGTTTATATGCTTTGCTTAGATACGTATATCTCCATTAAATAATACAAACTGTGATGACTCCTCTTATGGGAGATTTTGGAGAATAGGTTTTCTGTATTTGTGTCCCTTTGGGTTTCCTTTGGGGTTTTCCTTATTTTATCATATGTATATATATTGTTATGCTCGGACCGGTTATCTTCGCATCCGGATCTTGAGTCTTGATATTCCTGTTTTTGACACTCCTCTGTTTATATATAATCTCACGTTGGTTTATCCTTGTTCGTTACGTTATCGATCGGAGTGTTGCGCTTTTGAGTTGCATTTTTTTTGTTTACCCCTTTTTCTACAAAGGCTCCTAGTTATAATCAATCATTCATACTACTATACGTACTAAATTTTTATTTTAGAGGTCGTAATACCTTGCCATCTCTGAATTATGACTTAAGCATAAGACTTTGTATGGTAGGGTGTTACATGTACCCGCTCTAGGCACTCAAGTGTATGGGGTTGATTCACTCAATTCTCCCCTAATCATGCTTTCCAAGATTTATTTTTCATCTAACAATCAATAATTACTTTATGCATGCATACAAACATCATGAGGGCTTTTCCATAGGTTGTAATGGGGCTAGGGTTAAGGTAAGGATGCATATGGTCAAGTGGACTAGAATTTGAATCTTTGATTAACCTAAGCTTCCCACCTAACCTATATAATAACCTATACAATTCAAAGCTAACCTAACTACCCATTCTTCACTTTTCACACACACTCATGCATTCTCTTTTTGATCACCACACATATGCATTGATTCTTATTGAGCTTCACTTGGGGCATTTTGTGCCCTTCTTATTGCTTTTCTTTTTCTTTCTTTTCTATATTTTTTTGATATACATATATATATATATATATATATATATATATATATATATATATATATTCCTTTATTTTATATTATTTATTTTTTTCTTTTTGCAATAAAGTATATACAAAAGTATCAATGCATATGGTTTTACATTCAATACATGAGTATGTACCCAATTTCCCAAAATATTGACAAAAATACAAAAATACACTTTCATCCCAACCAATGTTCCCAACTCTCCCAAACTTGAATGATAAGCACTCTCACTAGCCTAAGCTAATCAAAGATCCAAATAAGAACATTTATTATTTTTCGCTTTAGGCTTGTAATTTGCTAAAATTAAGAACAAATGGGTTAAGCATAGGCTCAAGATTGGTTAACAATGGAAGATAAAAGGTAGGCTATTTGGGTAAGTGAGCTAACTGAAACGATGGCCTCAATCAAATAAGTGCATGTATACACAAAATAATGGACATATAGAATCAAACAAATCAAAGATTACAATCATAGAAAGAGAATAATGCACACAAGAATGAAAATAAGTGGTTATGTATGATGTAACCACACAATTATGCTCAAATCTCACATGCTTGTTTTCTTAGCTCAAAAACATGATCCACAATTGTATAATTCAAGCAAGTTTTAATTTTTTTTTCAATTGGGGTGCCCTATAGATAAAATCATTGGAAAATATCATGATTTTGACTAAGCTTAATATATACATATGCAATGCAACCAAAAATCCTAAAAGACCTAAAAATGAAATGAAAAAGTGTTGGGATTAGAAACTTGTCACCCAAAAATGCCGAGCAGTCAGATGACCTCCCCACACTTAAAAGTTTGCATCGTCCTCGGTGCACTCAAAGATGAGTAAGGGGGTACGACGACCTTCCGAGTTGCTACCTTCAGTTGGTAGATCAACCGGTGCTACGTGTTCTTCCTTCCGCTTCCATTTTTGCTTGTGATGATTCATCCTGAACAATAGAAAACAGGATAGTAAGAAAAGTGAATGTGCAAGCAAGGAAGCGTAAATTATTGGAATAAGGTAAATCACTAGAATTGAGTGAGTGAATTAGTGTGACATTGATGAAAAATAGGTGTGTGGGTCCTAACTTGCATGCGGTTTTAGAACTCACACCCTAGTAATTAAAACCCATGTCACAATTATACAAAAGAGGTATGCACTTCACTCATTCTAGTGTGCTTGAGGTACTTCAAAAGACTTGTAGGGTAAGTTAACCAAACAAGTAGTGAAGAGGCATGGAAGCATTCAAACAATTGTAAAATTGGATAGTGCATGGACATTGGTCGATGTGTAAGTAAACTTAGTGAACAAAATGGTATATATGAAACTTACATAACAAACAATGACACATATTGAAGTTGTTGCAACACCTTAGTGACATAGAGGTGAAACACATGGATGCTATGGAACTTAGGAAAAAGGAATATGGAAGTGGAAATCAATCACATAGCAAGCATGGTCTGCAAAGCTTAGAAAGCTCAAAAATATGTCACTAGGCAAGCCTTCGATCTAATTTCATAATTCCACAATCTTAATGCATGAAATAGGTAGTATGAACAAAGGGTAGATCACAAACAAGCATCACCTAAAAAAAATTGTAATGATAGTATACAATTGCCTAACAATAGATGACGAATGCATGGTGGCCAAAACATGCAATTCAAAAGAGTTAAGAAGCTTAAAGCAATGTAACATTCACTTGGTGCTTACAAATGTTAAACATGAAAACTCAAAACCAAGTGACAAAATATAACCTCAACAATTAAATCCAACAATAAAAATTAAAAACAATGATGTTAAGATAACATCCTATTAATAATGAGCAGTAATAAACAGTAGACAAGATTAGTAATCCAACACTTATAATGGAAAACAAAAATTAAACTAACTAACTAACTAAAAGAAGTGGTGTTACATGATATTTGGTAATGTTGGATGATGTTGAAGGGTGGAAAGAAAAGAAGAGAAGAGAGAAGAAGGGAAGAAATGGAAAGAAGAGAAGAAAAGAAGGTGGGTGAAACAGGAGAAATCCACGCGTGCGTGTCATGTGCACGTAAGCATGGATTGATGAAATGGTAGCGACGCGTACGCGCAAGGTATGCGTGCGCATCGATGGGTTATTTCGCAAATGACGCGTACGCGTGAAGTGCGTGTACGCGTGCATTGGGAACAAAGTTGGCACACTTCAGGCACAACTCTCGGGTGAATGTATGGGAAGTGGAAAACTTCAATCCACGCGTGCGCGTGCATGACGCGTGTGCGTGGATGGTTGAAATTACTTGGGTCACGCGTACGCGTGGAGTGCACGTGCGCGTGATGGTGCTCTGTTTTTCAAAATTTTTCTATGTTTTTGCACCAAACCAAGTATTCCAAACCTTCAAACAACTACTAAAACATCATAAAACCTTATTTAACCTACTAGACTCCCAAATAAACTAAACTAACTAAACAAAACATGAATTCAAACTAATTTACCATATATACAAAAGAGAAAAAGGGAAAGATGTTACCATGGTGGGCTGTCTCCCACCTAGCACTTTTGTTTATTGTCCTTAAGTTGGACTTATGGGGAGCTTCCATCAAGGTGGCTTGTGCTTGAATCCATCCTTGAACATCCACCAATGCTTGGATCTCCATTTTGCTTCATCATCTAAAGTTAATAACTCCAAGCCTTGATGGAGTTCTTCACAAACCATGGGCTCCCAAAGTTGATTCTCCTTGTGTGATCCGGGATCCCACACCTTGTTTTGACACCCGTCTTTAAGTTGATCATCATTGTTCCATCCGGGTGGTAGAGACTTATAATTCTCAAAGAAGTGACCAAACATCATCCTAGACCCAAGCAATCTAGTTCTATACCAAACCTTGCAATTGAGCTTTGAACATGTAACCATGGTGAACCTAGAATGGCATTTCCAACCACTAACCATCTCCTTTTTACTCTTAAAGCCACAAATATGTCTAAGTTGACCATCCGTTTCAATCAAACCATATTCAAGGGGAATAATAAAGCTTAAGTATAAGGAATTTACCCACTTGAATGAAAGAATGGATGGTAGTGGCTTGGGGAGAAGTATTTCCAATGTCCTTGTAAGCTCTACTCCCTTGTGTGCTTTCTTGTGAATCTCCACCTCTTCATAAACTTCTTCATTCTCAATCCTTTGTTCATCAACTTTATCTAACTCTTTTCCATCATTCAAGTCATAAATTGGAGGACGAGAGAAATCTACCTCCACATCACTTTCAAATTCATTGGGAGAAGGTTCTTCAAATTCAAAGGATTCTTCACCAAGAAGATCGGATGCATGGTCTTCATCACCAAGGGAACTCAATTCTTGCTTCATTCCCTCCAAGTCTTCATTCGAAGTTTGTTTTGGAGGTTGTGCACGGTCCTCCGCAACATCAAACTCAATCTTCTTGGAGGAATTTTCTTCAACTCGAGATTTCCATAGAGGTTCCGCATCTCCTAAGTCTTCAACCACTTCTTTCTTGTCTTCGATGATCATAGGCTTTTCCAATTGTTCTAACACAAAATTACATTCCTCCTTATCCACCGGAGTTTTCAATCTCTCCTTCATGCTATGTTCTTCATTAGATTCTCCACATGTAGCCATGGGAGTTCCTTGAGTGCTCAAATATTAGGAGGCTAATTGATTTGTTACCGCATTTAGGGCGGCCATGAAATTTTGCACATCCCTTTTCATATCTTCTTGTCCTTGAGCAAGAACATCAAGGATGGCATCCATTGGAGATTGGGGTGGATAGAAGGGCTCATTATCTTGGAGAAAGGGTTCATAATAGGAAGGTGGTTCTTCTTGGTAAGGGTATGGTGGTGTATATTGAGGTGGTTCTTAGGAGTAGTAATCTTAGAATTGTGGTTCCATGTATGGCTCATATGGTTCAAAAGGAGGTTGGTATGGTGGGTAAGGATCATGGTCATATGGAGGTGTTTGGTGAAAATAGGCTTGTGAGTGCGGTTGAGGTTCATGTTGAGGATATGACTTATAGGCATTTGGTGGTGGTTCTTAAAAGTCACAAGGAAGTTCACCATAGCCATTGGATTGATATGCATCATAGAATGTCTCTTCTTCATAGTGCATTGGTGGGGGTTGTTGCCAAGAGGGTTGATCATATGCATATGGCTCCTCCCACCTTTGATTATCCCATTCTTGATGCATGTCTTCATTGTAGCTCCCATTTCCTACAACATAGTTGTAATCACACTCAAAGCTAAAATGAGAATTCATTATGAAAAGAGAAAATAAAAATAAAATCTAACAAGAAATAATGAAACAAAGTCCTAAAACTAGCAAAGCGAACAAGCAATTCAAAAATTAAGCTATTCACAATATTCACATATATACAATAACCAATAACATAACACCATTGCAACTCCCCAGCAACGGCGCCATTTTGATGAACGAACCCTTGTGTGGTTTAGAATTTCACAAATGAAAGCTCGTTGTAAAGTATAGTTTCTAAACCAACAATAGTCCTTTCATACAAAAATTTGGTTGTCACAAAGAACAAACCCCAAATAAGAATTAACCAGAGTATTTGGACTCTGGATCGTCTCACAAGGAATTGCAATGAAGTGTATGCTTATTGGCTATGAAGGGGTAAATGGGGTTTTGATTGGTGAGAGGGCAAGAATTTAAATGTGCGAGAAAAGTAAATCAAGCAAGCAAATTAAAGGAAGCGAATAAAGAAGAGAGACATTCATGGCAAGTGTTGAGATAATAGCCTTTCTATGCTAGTCATGTAATGATTAATTCATCTTATTTAGTCAACTCCCACACATAGGGAGAAAGTCAAACAAGATTAATCAATCACATCACAATAGTAAACAAGAATTTATCTTATTACGTCATCTCTAACATTGGAAGAAGGTATAAGTTATCTTCCATGAGAGAAAGTCTAATAAGACTAGCTAATCTCAATTCAAATATACTAATCAAATCACTAATAGAATTAGCAAAAGATTAGAGTCAATGAAAATCATATTAACTAACAACTCTAGATCATCAACGTTAGTTGTATTTTCATGACTCAAGATTGCCTAATTACTCTTTCCAAGCCAAGAATGCTCAAGATCTACTCCAACATCCTTCCAAGCATTTTGTCAAACACTTGGAAGGTATAAAAGGAAAGCATAATACATGACAAGAAATAGTAAAATCTAACAACTACAATTAGCAAGGAAAGTAAATCAACAACTCAATTCATCAATGAAAGAACATCAAACATTAAATTGCATTAAAAGTGAACCAAATCCAATATGAGTGCATGAACATAAAAAAGATCATAAAAGGAAAATTAACACTACAAATCAAGAGAATGAAGGAGTAGAAGTAAGAAATCATAAAAGAAATAAGATGAAAACATGTAATTGAACCTAGATCTAAGATGGGAATGTCCTAAACCCAACCTAATTCTAGAGAGAAGAGGGAACTTCTCTCTAGAAACTAACCTACATGATGCTACAACTTTAAAACCAAGTGCTCCCCCTTGCTTGGACTTCAATTTTGCATGAAATACACTCAGAAACAAGCTGGATTTGGGCCTGGGCGGCTCAGAAATTGCTCCCAGCGATTTGCCTTTAAGTGAGTCACGTGCGAGTACCGGCGCGTACACGCCATGTGCGCGTGCGCGTCGATTGGTTAATTCTTCATCTGCGCGGACGCGGCCTGTACGCATGCGCATCCTTAGGCGAACTCACATTTGCGCGCACGCGCCTTGTACGTGTGCACGTCCATTGATGCATTCCCAATCTTGGTTTACTCATGCATTCTCCACTTTGTATGCTTTTCTTCTCATTTCTTCCATCCAATACTTCCCTTATGAACCTGAAATCACTCAACAAACATATCAAGGCATCAGATGGAATTAAAGTGAGTTAAAATCACCAATTTAAGGAACTAAAAAGCATGTTTTTACACTCAAGCACAATTCAAGGGAGAATTACAAAACCATGCTATTTCATTGAATAAATGTGGGAAAAGGTGATAAAATCTCCCAAATTATGCACAAAATAAACCACGAAATCGGGGTTTATCATAGTTCTTGGGAGTATTGATGTTGGAATAGTGGTGGCTCTAGATATGGTTCATATGGTGGTTGGTATGGTAGATATGGGCTAGGGTTATATGGAGATGAATGGTAGTATGAGGCTTGTGAGTAGGGTTGATAACAATGTTGAGGAGGGGGTTCATAAGCATATGGTGGTTTTGGTTGATAACCACAAGGAGGTCCACCATACACATTAGATTGGTATGCATCATGGTATGGCTCTTGATCATAGTACATTGGTGGAGGTTGTTGCCATGAAGGTTGATCAAATGCTTGAGACTCCTCCCACCTTTGATTGTTCTATCCTTGATGCATATTCTCATTGTAGCTTCTATTCCCTAGAACATAGTCAGAACTACACTCATAGCCAAAGTGGTGAGAATTCATAGTAGCAAGAGAAAATGAAAACAAAAACTAACAAGAAACAAGAAAAAAAGATGCTATAACTAACAAAAACTAGCAAACAAACCAAAATCAAACTATTCACAATATTCACATATATACAATAACCAAAAACAAGCACACATTGCAATTTCCCGGCAATGGCACAAAAACTTAATAGAGTAGAATCCGTCGGCTTAGAATTTCTTCTCGATAAGAGGAATAACTTCTTTGCAAGTATAGTTCCAAACCGACAAATAACATTCAATCAAAATTTAATTTTTGGTTGTCATAAGTCCAACCCAATAAAAATAACCGAGAGTATTAGTCCTGGGTCATTCTCCTTAGGAATTACAATCGAGTGCTCAATCATTGGTTATGAAGTTCAAGGGGTTGGGTTGATAAAGGGCAAGAAAATAAATGACAAGAAAATAAAGCAAATAATTAAAGAAAGCAAATGCTAAAGAGAGACATTCATGGCAAGGATTGAGAATCTAGGCTTTCTATCCTAGTCAGTAATCATATTACAATAACTATCAAGAGCTAATTGTAACACCCAATTACCCTAAGCTTTACCTCTAGCCGTAAAGCAAAGATTAATCAGATGTTACGACAGTTCTAAGGCTTATACTAGAAGCCCGATGAAGGATTAAGCTCAAAGACAGATTTACAAAAGCGCGAAATGTTCACACAAAGCTAATGCATAAGATACAGGATATAGATGCAAGAGAATAAAACATATATAGATATAATATTATAATAATCATCGGAAACTAGCCGCAGCTTGCGGAGTTTAAGCCGACTAGTTACAAATAGAGAAATATAGAGTTTTCAAATTAAAACAGCTTATACAACCTATCTCTCAAATAATCTTGTAAGGCCATAAAGATAAAATATAAAAAGATGTGAGAGTAATTATAACAAAGTAAAATAAAATTAAACCAAGGAGGAACCATACTCCGCTCTGTCACCATATCCGTAATCTCACTGAAGTAGATTATGACCTGCATTTGAAAAACAACAACAAAGTATGAAATGAGAACCGGAGGTTCTCAATATGGTAACAATGCCCAATGATGTAAGATGTAAGGTTCCGGGATGCCGAAGGCAATCCTAGGACTTCATATCACATACGGATATTCAAGCTTAACGAAATAAATAAATAAATAAAGAACTTAAACCATAAACCGGCTCATCTAAACTTAGGAAAATTCTAACTAATCCTAAACACACTGCTGTATCCCACAGCCTTCACCAACCGAACCTCCATGCGATCCCATCGCCACCGCCTACCTAACCTCCTCAGCACCAGACAATCACAGATATTACAAGCAAATAATACGCAGGTAATATTCATATATAGCAAGTAATTCAAGAAGTAAGTAGGCATATTATACAATTAGGCAAACCCAAGTAGTCAAAGCAAGCAAGCACATAAGAGATGCATATGATGAATACCTATCCTATTGGCTCGTGATATCACTTGTCGGTCCGTGAATGCCAACCCGACACATCCTCTGGATGTAGCCTTTTCTGCCACGCCAGGGATATAATGTCTTGCACACTCATGCATAAGCTCTTCTGCTATGCCAGAGATATAGTGCCCTGCACATTCATGTAGTAGGGAGTCTACTACGCCAGGGACATAGGCCCCGCACACTTCCTGCAGCAGAGAACGAACCAATCACAACAAAATCATGCAATAGAACAATCTGCTACGCCAGGGATATACGCCCCACACACTCTCAATATCCAACAAATCATGCGACAGAAACATCTGCCACGCCGGAGATATAGGCTCCGCACACTCTCAACAACAACTAGTCATGCAGCAGAACAATCTACTACGCTGGAGATATAGGCTCCGCACCCTCTCATAGAATCCAATCATCTCCTCATCATTCCATTCCAAGTTCTTAAATCATCACAACCATCATCATACATGATTTTCTATTCCGAACTCATTGGTTCAACAGTTTCTCATATCATTGTCAGTGATCACGATATTCACCACTCTTCCTTCTCTCTCAACCAACTCATCCTCAAAACGCCAGAAATCTAAACTTCCATTCGCTAACTTTTCAAAGAAAAACCAAATCAAAACCTATCCAATCATCATAAACCACTACCACACACAACACCTTGCCTCTTCGTATCATTCTCCTCAACTTCACTTAAATTACTCAACCATTATACCATATCTCACTACCAATTCCATAATTTCCCACTTAATCATAAATCCACACTCATAATCATAATCAATCAACAACAACCTCAACTACCAAAACAAATCCTCATAAATTCCAATAGTCATTATCAAACCCTATCCATCATTAACCAAATCCATCACAAAGCTCATCAACACTAATAATACCCAACAATCCTCAACAACCACAATAACCAACAATAAAAAATCATCATCAATATATTTCATCAAACATCATAATCATCAATATCCTTTATTCCAACCGACCATAAACATTTTACATTAACTCATCACCTTAAATTCTCAAAATTCTCATTATTCATCAATATAATTAATCATCATCAATACTCGTCAACAATACCAACAACTCTCAACAACCATAACAAATATCAACATTTAACATCTCAATTTATCAACTCCTTAAACACTCATCTCCAACTACTAACAACATTAATATTCATCATCAATTATCAACCATATCAACAAACCCTCGTCAATAACTATAAATCTCACATTCATCATCAACCTTCATAATCATTAAAATGCCAACAATCATCATCAAATCATATAATCATTATCATTATTATTCCTATTCCTTCCACACAACACCACTACAACACCAATCATTAATACTCATTAACACAAACAATTCCCAATAATCATCATCAACCACAATAATCCAATACTACCAACAATTAACATCAATTTACATATAATTATTCATACACCAACAACATTCAATCCTATCTTAAGGCCAACTAGCCTAAGTGTCCATAAACATTACATATTACATAAAGAAAACTGAAACCATACCTTGGCCAATTTCCAAACACACCAAATACCAAATGAAGCCACCAAGCTTGATCCAAAGCCTCAACCAACTCCAACAAACACCAAAGCTCAAGCTAACAACATATATATTACCAAAATCAAAACCTAAGATACAAAAAACAACTAAACACAAGGGTTTAGTGGAACCTTACCTTATCCAACGTGAGTAAGGGGTAAAATCCAACAATTACCCGCTACTAGAGATCACCTAAACAAGCAAAACCACAAAATCTACTCAAAACTCATAACCAAAATCACGCAGAAACTTAGGGCAGAAAAACATAGATAGAAAGGAAGAGCTCATTAAGAGATTCGTGTGGCTATAAACGGCTCGTCAATCGGAGCTTCGGATCAAAAGTTATGACTCGGTGGAGGTGAATAGTAACCACTCCCTTCTTCCTCTCTTCTCTCATAATCACGCCCCTCTTTTCTTTTGGGGAAGAAATGAGCTCAAAGCTCATTTAATGAGCTTATATATGTTGGGCCTTGGGCCCGATTTGGGTCCGGTCTAACCCGTTAGCATTTTTGGTTCGTTTGGCTCACTTTGAGCCAAAACCTTTAAGATTAGTGTCCGGTTTTTTTTCTAAATTTTTTTCATCCTTTCAAAACAATAAATCAACTTTCAAAACCTTATTTTCCAAAATACGCGGTACTGGACAGACTAGAGCCGGTACTGGCAGCTTAAGCGCCAATACACATTTTCCAACTCAAAAAAATTCACTAAAATCAAATTTTACCTTTTTTTTCAAATTAAAACTTCTAAATTTTGAATATATTCTGGCCACTAAAACTATTATTTTTATAAAAGTGATTTTGCATGAAAAACTCGGGTTCTTACACTAATCCTATTAAGTCATCTCCAACATCGGAAGAAGGTACAATGTTATCTTTAACATAGGAAGAAAGTCAAATAAGACTAGTTAATCTCAATCCAAAAGTCCTAATCAACTTATTAATTGAATTAGCAAGAGATTAGAGTTAATGAAAATAATATTAACTAACAACTCTAGATCACCAATCTAGATTGGGTATTAATGACTCAAAATTATCCAATTTCTCTTTCCAAGCCAAGAATGCTCAAAAAGCTACTCTAACATCCAACCAAGTATTTTGTGAAATACTTGGAAGGCATAAAAGGAAAGCATTATAAAAGTGCAAGAATAATAAATCTACAACTACTAATTGCAAGAAAACCATAATAATAACTCAATTAAACAATAAAGGAACATAAAATATAATTGCATTAAATGAAAATCAAAGTAACAAAAGTGCTCATAAACATAAAAGTGGCTCAAAGGAGAAATTAACAAGTAAAACTAAGAGAATAAAGAAGTAGGAACAAGAAATTGCAAGGAAAACTAGATAAAAATAAGAATTAAAACCTAAATCTAAGAGAGTTTGACCAAAATCTACCCTAGTTCTAGAGAGAATAGGGAGCTTCTCTTTCTAGAAAACTACCTAAAGCATGATCCTAACCTAATCTAATTACTCCCCCTTTGTCCAATCTTGAATTCTGCATCAAATAGCCAAAGAAATAAGTTGAATTTGGGCCTGGAAAGCTCAGAAATTGCTCAAAGTGTATTCACTTTAATGAGGTCACGTGACCAGCGTCACGCGTGCGCGTGATTGACGCGTGCGCGTCGCCTTGCAAATGCCTCCTCATGCGTACGCATGGGTGGCACGTGCACATGGCCATGAATGTCTTTCTCACGCGTAAATGACGCGTGCGCGTGGTCTTGAATTCTCCAAATGCTTATTTCTTCATGAATTCTCTATTTTGCATGCTTTTCTCTTCACTTCTTCCATCCAATCCTTGCCTTATAAGCCTGAAATCACTCAACAAACATATCAAGGCATCGAATAGAATTAAAGTGAATTAAATTTATCAATTTAAGGGCCCAAAAAGCATGTTTTCACTCTTAAGCATAAAATTAGGGAGAATTACAAAAGCATACTATTTCATTGAATAAATATGAGATAAGTTGATAAAATCTCCTAAATTCAACACAAGATAAACCACAAAATTGGGGTTTATCTGTATGGTTTTGGTTTCTCGTAGATAAAATATAATATAATGTGAAAACTTAGGCTAGAAGGGCACAAGATAGGAATGAACTGAATGAATTATTGATGGATTATGTATATGGTATACAATGTGTGTATAAAGGATAAATGAATTTGTATGTGTTGGATTTTGACTTTGATAAGTATAAAATAAACGTGATTATTGATGTGTTGAGAATTGATGGTGAGTTTGTGACATTGTATTGAATGGATTGGTTGAGAGATGTATGATTTGATTTTATAAACAGATTGTTATTCGAGTTGGTTGGTTTTGGAAAAAGATTTAATATTGGAATTGGTTTGATTTTGAAATGATTTGATACTAAGAATGATCTGAATGACTGAGAGGTATTTGGTTTGGTGGTTTGAAGATGCTGTGGAAGTTTTTATGAAAATATGAGACTTCGTTTGAAGTGGTTATTTAAGAAGATTTAGATTTTTAAGAATTATATAATTTGATTTCGAGTTATTAAGAAAAGAATTATGTTTTGAGATTGTTTTATTTAAAAAAGAATGAATTGTGTTTTGAGTATGAATTGTTAATGAACGATATTTGAGGTCTGATAATAAGGAATGAAGGTTGATGAGAATTGATTTTTATGTATAATTGTTAAATGAATATGAATCAATTATAATGATAATAAGATGATGATAAATGAGTTTGAATTGAGATGATGATGGCTACAAAAACTTGGTGCGGAATTTATAACCTACAAACTAATCGGCAAGTGCACCGGGTCGTACCAAGTAATACCTTAGGTGAGTGAGGATCGATCCCAAGAGGATTGATGGACTAAGCAACAATGATTGCGTGATGTACTTAGTTAGACAAACAGAGAATGGTGTTTTGAGAGTTCAAAGGCATTAACAGTAAATTCAGAGTATCAAAGAGCAAGCAGTAAATGGGTTGTGAAATAAATGAGTAAAACAGTTAAGTTTTCGGAGATATTTATTTTTTAGATTAACTTTTCTAACCAACTATTTTAATCACGCAAGATTCAATTCATGGCAAACTATATGTCACTAAATCCTAATTCCTTAGACCTTTTTAGTCTCCTCTAACCTTCATCAATCGCCAATTCCTTGGTCACTTGATTCCGATTAGAGAGTTAAGTTCAAAACTAGTTTATGTACCACAAAAATCCTAATTATCCAAATATAAGAGGATTATATATCACATATCCCATTAAGTTCAAATAATTAGAAATTTAGGAGAAATTGTTTTCAAGCTATTGTTCAAACAAAGAGCTTTTCCAAGTTTTACAAAAACTCAATTAGAACAAGGGTCATACTTCCGTTCTACCCAGATTCATAAGATAAAGGATGAAAATAATTCTTGAAATTGAAATCAATACATAAATTAAAATAGAACAGTAATAGTATTAATCCATAGAATAAACAGAGCTCTTAACCTTAACAATGGAGGTTTAGTTGCTCATGGTTCAAAGATAAAACAAGGATTCTGTAAAACTGTAAAGTGTGGAATGAGGTAAGAGAGAAGAGATTCGCCCGAAGGGTTGATTGTTTTTCCTTTTATATCTAATCCTAATTAATGTAATATATTTTCTCAAAACTAAATAATATATTTTCCTATTTGTAAATAAAATAAAGGTTTTAATCAAAACCTAAATAAATCTCGTACATAGCTTTGGAGATATGGGACCTCTGGAAATCAGATGAACTGGCGCGTAACTTGGGAAATTCCAATTTAGGTGCCATTATGGCAGTGCTTCCAAGGAATTGTTGTGGTTGAACTGGCACCTAACTTCAAGAATGTGAAGTTAGGCACCGCCCAGACAGATTGCAACATGGAATTTGAGGTTGAACTGGCGCCTAACTTCAGGAACTTGAAGTTAGGCGTCACGCAGGCAGCTTGCATACAGAACTTGTTTTTCTTCTGGTGCCTAACTTGGGATTCTCCAAGTTAGTCACCACCTTGCCAGTATGATTTTGAAGAAAGTGTAGACAATTATATATTGTTGAAAAGATCTGGAAGTTAGCTTTCCAATGCCGCTTGAATCACATCAATTGAACCTCTGTAGCTCAAGTTCTTCTACAGAAACTCCATAAAATCCATCCAAATGCTACCTGAAATAAACAGAATTGTACACGACTCAAAGTAGCATCCATAGTGGCTAAAAGATATTTAATTCTTGATTAAACTCAACAATTTGAATGAAAATTCATTAGGAAAAGATAAGAAAGATGCTCATGCATCACAACACCAAACTTGAATTGTTGCTTGTCCTCAAGCAACCAAAATTAACATAGTCTTAGGATGTGAATTTGCATGAGAAGTAAGTGTTCAATTAAGCTCCTGTCTCTTCTTAAAGTGGGGTTTATACACTACAATCCTGAATAGTTTTGGCTTCTCACTATCCTTTAAATCAGAGAAATGCCACTGTCATTCGGAATTAGAATCCAGATAATATTATGAATTGTCTAATCTTTTTACTTCGGATTAATCCTTGAACACAGCAAATTTTCTTTAATTCTCTTTTCTTTGGTGTTTTGCACCTTGATCCTAGTCGTGACTTTAAATGCTTTGTCTCAAGCTTCACTTGACACAAAAACACGACAAGCACTTAACTGGAGAACTCTTTTTAGGTTTTGATTTTTCTTTTAGTTACTCCCAGATGGTGGTGCTCAAAGCCTTTGGCATACTTTGTTAAATGTACTTGATCTCAACTCTTAGTGCTCTGTCTCAAGGATTACTTGACACAATTACACCACAAGCATATGACTAGAAAAACAACTCTTTGAGCTTTTAAGTCATTGTTGCTAAGAGCCTTGGACCTTACTTTTATTTTTCTTTTGCTGTTTCCTTTGCTTCAAGGATTAAGCTTTTGTTTAATTCAGAGAATTCATAATAGTTCTCTAAATTCCTATTCCTTATGCACCAACATCCTTTAATTCAAATTCAAATATGCACCGTTCATATCATGCATTCAAAATCATAGATAACACGCCACAATTAAGTAAATAAAACTACTCTTAAATATAAACTCAATTTCTCATGCAATACATCACTTCTTTTCTTTTCTTTTTAGATTCAAGCTCAGTGAGCGGTATATGAGACAATTTTTTTTACTAAAAGCAAATAACAGAATAAAACTAAATCTAAGAACTGAAAGTACTAAAGATCATGTAGGCAATCAAAGCAACAGAAAATAGAAGACAACAAAATCAGAACGGAAGAGAAAACAGAATGAAAGGAACTCAACCACCTCAGTTATGCTAGTGGCCATCTCATTCCTCCGACTGTGCTCCTCCAGGAAGAACATTTATCTCCCTATGGTGCCACTAATGATAAGGTAAATAGAGTGCGAACTCTACAACACCAAACTTAAAAGTTTTCTTGTCCCCAAGCAAAGAAAAACTCTAGGGTGTCAAAAATTCCTTTTAATTGCTCTTGTTCCTATTCTAACCACTCTACATGACCAAAACACATGTAAAACAAGAAAAATTCTAAAAAAATTGAGATAAAGTAATTTAAAACCAGAACTAAAATAACTATAATACTGAAATCAAAATAACTATAAAATTAAAACCAAAGTAACTGCAAAACCAAGGATACTTGTAGTTGGGTTGCCTCCCAACAAGCGCTTCTTTAATGTCACTAGCATGATACTTGATTGTTGAATTTTCTTCCTCTTCTTCCAGTTGGTTAAAAGAAATGTCTCCAAGGGGGGAGAAGTGAAAATTAGTGCCCCCTGATATAAGTTTCTCCTAACAAGCTTTCTTTTATTGTGGTTAGCTTGATTCCCCTTACTTGTTGGGGTAGAGGTTGGATTGTTCTTTGCTAACCTTCTCTTTTTCATGGATATATTCTTCTATTTCTTGGTCACAATCCTCTTTTTAGTACTTTCCTTGGTTGCCTTCACTTCTTTGATTTCAAAATTTGGGTGTTGTGTGATGGTTGGAGTGTACCCTTCATCAAGAACTTCTTAAATTGGTGGTTCAAGAAACTCACCCTCTATGCTACTCTTTGCTTCATTGGAGTGTAGATTTTCATAATTGTTTTCATCCCTTAAAACCTCCTTTGTTTGTGCATCTTCCTCTTCTTCCATATGTGAAGGTGAAGAGTTCTCTAATTCATTGGAGTATGAACTTCTTTGATTGATTTCCTCACTTTCTTTCATAGGATCTTGCATTGTATCTCTTGGGAAGGAATTTACTTGTTCCTCTTCCTGGGGCTTAATAATCAACTCCACATATTTTTCTATATTTTTGACACTCATCCTCATATCATGTATGCATTCTTTCATGAGAAACTCAAGAGCTGATGGTTCTTGTTCAACTGATCGAGTGCCAAACGGGTTGGGTTGATAAGGTGAGCGAGATGGGGGAAATCTGGATCTGGCTGTTGGTGAGTGAGCAGATCTCCCGTGCCAGTGTCGAAGGGTGAAGAGTTGGAGCCTCGCAACCTCCCGAGCTATCATGGTGTAAAAGGGGAGCCACCTGCAAAAAGGACTTCGACGCCCAAGTCAGAATCCGCACAGATGGCAGTAAAGTGAGAGTGTAGTGACGTACCGTAGGGGAGAGGTAGGGCCCTCCCCTTATGTACTCTACGTCTAGGGCGGGTCCCATAGGATAGACTTGCCTTCCAGGAAGTTTCCTTTCCAAACTGTCATATAACTGGTTGGAAGAGGGGAGGTGTCCGGGTATTCCCCGCGGTTCGGGCATCATACACTCGTCAAGTCGGCCGCTCGGGCTGGGGCCGAGCCAAAACAGTGCCCCCAACGCGCCAGCTAGGGTCGCGAGTGCCGTTGTTGGCGCGTTCTCAATCGCCTTTGGTTGTCTCGTCGCTTGGTCGCCTTGCCGCCACTCGTAGTAGGGGCGTGCCCCCTACGCGCAAGTGGGTTTTGTCACTTTGCAGGAATGCCTTTTGTTGCCTCGTTCTTTGCACCGGGTATTTAATGCTCTTAATGGCTAATTTGAACCCTGAGCAAAATGTCTATCTTACCTCTGCCTTTCGCACTTCTAGGCGTCAGTTACTATTCTATTTTCCCTCACTTTACGTTTCAGTTTCCCTAATCATTTTTCACACATTCCTCATTTCCTCTCCACACTCTTTGAAGTTCTTTGCTGTGAATCGCCCGTTTCATCCAAATTCTCTTAAGATTCCTCCGTTCCTTTTGATCATCATTATCATTCTGGTAAGTTCCCTCTTTTCTCTCTGCTTCCTAGTTTCATTTTACACTTATGCTATTTTTCCTCTGTTTGGTTTCGTGCATATATTGTGTATTTGTGGATTGCATGCTCAAGGATGGTGCCAATGTTAGGTAGATATTAGGGGGTTACCATTTTAGGTTCTTGGTTTTTAGGCTTTTGCTTGACTATAAATTTAGCCTTTGTTTAACTGTAGTTAGGCAAAATATAGTTTCTGGTGTTAGTCTCGATTTCCTGACCTCATAGGCTGGCCCTGAGTGGTGCCCCACTGTAGGTATGGCCTAACGTCTCGTCGTGAGGGTTCCCATCGCGAGAGCACATGTAGACCAATATGCCTAGGTGACCTCGGACTTGAAGGACACCCCCAAACAGATGACCTTAGAGGAACTCACAGAGTTTCGTCAGGCAGATTACCTCTGTGGGGGAGGTCCCGAAGAAGCTAACTATGAGGTGTTTTTTCTTACTGATCAAGAACGAATATGCCATCTAAACCTGCACACCCCCCAGATCGCTGATGTACAAAGCGATGTTCACCAACTTGGGGATTCACATTCCCTTCTCCCCTTTTCAAATGGCACTGCTAAACTGACGTAACGTAGTGTCGTCTCAACTGCATTCGAACAGCTGGGCCTCTATCCGCTGTTTTGAGATGGTTTGCGAGTATTTAGAGTTGCCGGCCTCTGTGAAGGTGTTCTTATTTCTTTTTGTCTTAACAAATCCTTCTAAAGAGAGAAAAGCCAAGAAGGGATTCATGTCATTTCGGCCAGCCCAATGTCGGAGGATCTTTGGCCTATTCAAGGATTCCTACAATGGCTTTAAAGATAAATCCTTCAAGGTTTGCCCTGCCGCAGGTCGGCATCCCTTCTGGCTAACTCTGGAGGGAAAATGCCGCATCCTGACCTACTGGAGTTTTGGGGCGGGGGCTAACGCGTTCATGAAAGTGACGTATAAGGGCTTGACCTAGCAAAACAAAAAGGTTGCCGACGTCCTGTTGGCTATTTTGGTAGAAATAATGTCAACCCACACCTTCTCATGGGTGATCGCGAGATGGGTAGGGGTTATATAGGTGAGTTGTTGTTTGGTCGTAGCTTCCTGAATTCAGCTTATTTCTTTGTTTAACATTTCCCATACTAACCTCTTACGTGTTTCCTTGTTTCAGTGTCAATGGCTGGCAAACAGGTTGGTCTTGACAATTTGTTTCAAATGTTCCTTTATGATAGTGACGATAGTTCTACCACTCATACTAATGTGGCACTGTCTTCTCCTGCTGCCGTTGCACAATCCCAACCCCCCTAAGGGGATCCGATCGGTACGAGTGTGGGTCCACCCCCCAACAAAAGATCGAGGAAGAGGGGTCGGGGACCGATGTCATTGTTGTTGATAACCTAAGGAAGAGGAAGCCGTCCTCGAGTCCCGAAGGAGTCCTTACCGTGATGGAAAAGAACTTTGATGCCGGGAGCTTCATTGATTGTCAGCTCATGCCTGGCACAGAGGACTTCTTCCATGGTGGAAACTCTGCCTCCCAGGCCAAGTGGGTGTATCACACCTTGCTTCGGGCGGCCACCATAGCAAGGAAGGAAGAGCCCGTCTTGGCGGGGACTCGGACTCTGGAGAACAAACTTCAGTCAGCTGTTAGTGCCAATGAGAAGTATAAAGTTGAAGTGAAGTAATTGCAGGCATATCTGGCCACCTCTAAGGAGAAGGTGAAGACTTTTGATGAGGCATTTGCCCGACTTACTGAGCGAGAGTTTATTCTAGAGGGTCAGCTCAATGTCGCTCAAGGTCGGGTGAAGGAGTTGGACAAAGAGCACGACGACGCTGTCTCCTCAGCAAACATTGCTAAGTCTGAGGCTACTCAGTGGAGGAAGAAGCATAAGGCAACGGTGAATCATGCTCGGAATGCTATTGGGGCTACCGAGAAGGCGATTAAAGCTCAAATGAAGTTGCTAGCCCCCGACTTTGACACTCTGGCGCTCAGCGCCTTCAAGACCATTAACGATGGCAAGATTGTTGATCTCCCGAAGAAGTAGAGACTTATGCCTATGTAATTTTCTTTTGCCGTTTGTGGCTGTGTTGAAAACTCTTGAACCAGTAGGTTGTGGTGTTTTTGTAAAATGGTTTATCATTTCGTTGCGTAATTACTAACAAGCAAAGCCGATTATTGGCTTTATTTTCAAAGTACTTTTATGGCAAACCTTTTGTAGCCGTTTTAGTATAGTATTTCATGATGTCAATGGCTACCGGGGTGATCAATCCTGAGATACCGTAATCTTATTAAATCGACTGGTTGCTAGTAACCGTATGATGCCTGAGGCAGTAAGTCGATAAAAAAGAACTTTAGACATTCTTTGGGAGGAATTAAAATATATTAAACTCACAAACTAAACAAACGTAAGTATATAATGACAAATGCGAATATTAACAAGTGAACGAGTAAACATGAAACTAATGGAATGTAATTAACAGCAAATGAATAGAGATATTAATCAGGGGAGTATGGGTGTTACTAAGTCGGGATGTCGTCTAACTTTCGAGACTGATGAGACTTCTAAGAGTAGAACTTCCTTAAGTTCCCCGTATTCCATGTTCTGGGTACCTCTTTCCCGTCGAGTTGTTTCAGCCTGTATGCTCCACTGCCGACCACTTCCTTCACTCTTTATAGACCTTCCCAATTAGCCGCAAGCTTCCCTTCTCCAAGGGTGGGGAGGCCAATGTCGTTGCGTCGTAGGACTAGGTTGTTTGGCTCAAAGCTCCTCCTTAGCACTCTGGCATTATTGCGAAGTGCTATTCTTTGCTTCAACGCTATTTCTGATAAGTGTGCCATTTCCTTTGTTTCATCTACCAGGTATTTTTCCACGGCCTCCTCTACTCCACCCAAAAGTAGCCGTGGACTTGGCTCCCCGATCTCTACTGGGATCACTACATCCACCCCGTAGGTAAGCCAGAAAGGAGTTTCCCGAGTGGAGGATTGTGGTGTTGTTTTATACGACCATAGGACCGATGCTAGTTTGTCTGTCCACGCTTCCTTCTTTTGGTCAAGTCACTTTTTCAGGCCCTGGAGGATGACTTTGTTTGCGGCTTCGACTTGGCCGTTGGTCTGGGGGTGTTCTACCGATGAAAACCTCTATTTTATCCCTAGGCCTGCGAGGAACTCCCTAAATTTCTTGTCCACAAACTGTGTCCTGTTGTCCGATATCACGGACTTCGGGATTCCGAACCTGAAAATTACATGTCTCCATATAAACTTACGGCAGTTAGCTGATGAAATACTAGCCAGTGGCTCTGCTTTAACCCACTTTGTGTAGTAATCAATGGCTATGATCAGGTATTTGACCTGTCCAGGGCCAACCAGGAACGGTCCTAGAAGGTTGATCCCCCATTGGCTAAAAGGTCGGGAGGCCATTAGTAGACTATGCTCAGATGCCGGGGCCTTATGAAAGTTAGCATTTTTCTGGCACTTCTTGCATCTTCTGACGAATTCTTGGGAATCTGTCATCATCGAGGGCCAAAAGTAACCTGCTCTCACGAGTTTCCGGGCCAAAGCCTTTCCCTCGATATGATGACTGCAACAACCCTCATGGACTTCCCTAAGGACGTAGTCCATCTGATCGGGTTGTAGGCACTTCAATAGGGGTTGATTTAGTCCTTTTTTAAATAGTTTACCTTGCACTATTACATACTTGGCCGCCTCCCTTCTCAACGTCTTCGCCGCCTTGTGGTCGTCAAGGAGCTTGCCGCTTTCTAAGAAGTCAATAATTGGGTCGATCCATGAGGGATCGATGTCTGCTCGGGATGCGCATAGGGCGACGGTTGGCTCTTTCACTATGGCCTGAATCAAGGAACGGTTTCCCGTTCCAGGCTTTGTACTGGGTAGTTTAGATAGGAGGTCAGCTCGTGTGTTCCTTTCCCTTGGGACATGCTGTACCATGACCTCTTCGAAGTCCTTGCTCAAGCCCTTAACCTTTTCCAGGTATTTTTGTAGTAAAGGGTCCTTGGCTTGATACATTTCGTTGATTTGGGAGGTGACGACCTGAGAGTCGCTGTTCACCTCTACTGTTGTCACCCCCACTTCCTTTGACAATGGCAGGCCGCTGATAAGGGCCTCGTATTCCACTTGGTTGTTGGAGACTGTGAACTCAAACTTGATAGATTGTTTGTATACTATCTCTGTTGGGCTCTCTTGGATTATCCCTCCACCTCCAGACATTTGGTTGGAGGCTCCGTCAACGTGGAGCTTCCACCGTGTGCCCGGGGTTTCGTGAGGATTTCCTGTGACCTCCACGAGGAAGTCAGCCATGGCCTGGGCTTTTATTACATGTCTGGGCTCATATTGTAGGTCGCATTGAAATAGCTCAATTGCCCAGGTCATCATCCGTCTCACCAAGTCGGGTTTTTGCGAGACCTGACGTATCGCTTGATCCGTTCTGACGACAACGTGATGACCTTGGAAGTATTATCGTAGCCTTTTGGATGAGGTTAATAGTGCATGTGCTAATTTTTCCAACTTGTTGTATCTCAGCTCCGCCCCTTGTAGTGCTTTGCTAACAAAATATACTGGCTATTGGGTCTTCCCATCTTCCCATATCAAAACGACTGCCAAGGCTTCATCGGTTATGGTAGGTACAGATACAATATCTCAGAGTCCTTGGGTTTACCGTGAATTGGGGGTGCCGACAGTATTCTTTTGAAATGGTGGAATGCCTCTTTGCATGCTGGGGTCCATTCAAACGCTATTCCTTTTTTTCATCAAGTTGAAGAATGGGATGGCTTTAGCTGCCAACGTGCCGAGGAAGCAGGATAGGATAGTAAGCCTTCTAGCTAGCCTCTGTACATCCTTGATGCATCCTGGGCTCTTCATTTACAGAATTGCTTTGCACTTCTCAGGGTTGGCCTCCACTCCTCTCTGAGTTATCATGAATCCCAGGAACTTTCTGGCCTCCATGGCAAAGACACACTTGAGAGGGTTAAGCCTCATGTTGTGTCGACGAAGGGACGAGAACACAGTCTCTAGGTCACCGATGAGGTATGCCGATTGGGTGGTCTTCACCAGGATGTCGTCTACGTACTCTTCTACCGTCTTGTGATAAGATTGTTAAAAACCTTATTCCCCAGCCTTTGATAAGTAGCTCCTACGATTTTTAGCCCAAATGGCATCACCTTATAGTAGTATGTGCCCCCTGGCATTATGAACGCCATTTTCTCCTCGTCTGGCTGGTGTATCGGTATCTGGTTGTAACCAGAGTATGCATCCATGAAACTCAGAAACCGATACCCTGTTGCCGCGTCCACTAGAGCATTAATGTTAGGGAGGGGGAAGGAATCTTTAGGGCATGCCTTGTAGAGGTCAGAGTAGTCTACACACATCCTCCACTTCCCATTGGCCTTCTTAACCAGGACTACATTTGACAGCCAGGTCGAGTAGTCGAGTTCTCGGATGAACCCTGCTTCTAGCAAGCTAGCCGCTTGCCTGGCCACCTCGTCAGCTCTCTCTTGGGACATCTTTCTTCTTCTTTGTGCTATGGGCTTGGCCTCTGCCTTCACAGCCAGGTGGTGTGACATGAACTGGGGGTCAATCCCCGGCATGTCGGCTGGGGTCCAGGCGAACAGATCGCCATTTGCTCGAATCATCTCCACCAATGGCTCTTTCAGGTTGTGGGGGAGGTTTCTGTTCACAAAGGTGAATTTGTCTTCCGAGTCGCCGACCCTGAACTTCTTGAGGTATCCTTCAGGCTCTGGTCTCGGCTTTTCGTCGACCCTAGCATCAAAATCAGCTAGGAAAACTCGGGACACTTCCTTTGACTTCTTCCTTAGGAAGAGGCTGGAATTGTCTCACGCGACCGCCGTTTCCAGATCTCCCCTGATGGATCCCATCGACCCATCATTAGCCACAAACTTCATCATCAGTAGCTTGGTTATTATCGCTCCAAACTCATTGTTTGTTTTCCTTCCCAAGATAAGGTTGTAGGCCGTGGAGTCCCTTAGAACAACGAACTCCGCCATTAACGACCTCTTTCCTTGACCTCTTCCTATGGAGACCAATAGGGAGACTGTTCCATCAGGCTTGATAAAGTTATCCCCCAAGTCAACCACCCCGTGCTGGTGGGTTTTCAGGTCGGCTTCTCGTAGGCCTAGAGCGTCAAACACATTTTGGAACATGATGTTTGAGTCGGCTCCGGTGTTAACGAGGATTCACCTGACCAAACCAGTTCTTACTCTTTCTGTGATTACCATGGGAGGGTTCTCCGGTACGTCGTGGAACCATTGGTCCTCTGGTTCGAATGATAATGTTGGGACTTTCCTGGAGGAAGGCGCAGGACTAGATGATGATACGGCCAAGATTTTGGCGTCTTTCTTGTATGCCGACTTCGACCTTGGTGCAGTGTCTCTCCCGACTACGACGTTCACGATGGTGAGGCCGCGTTCACTGTCCTCTTCGGGCTCTTGCCTCGGTTTCACGGCGCGGCTCCTGTCGTCGCCAGATCAGTTACGATATCTCCTCCTGGGTTCTCTAATGAGGTGGGAGAACTCCACTAGCTTACCTTCCTGGATCACCTGCTCTAGAGCATCCTTCAGGTCAAAACAATCTTTGGTTTTATGGCTGAAGCCCTTGTGATTGTCACAGTAGAGGTTCTTGTTCTTTCTAGTTCTATCCTTGAGTTGGCGAGGCTTCGACAAGATGCCTTTGTTGGCTATCTGCTGGTACACCTCGACGATCGGGGCCACCAGGGCCGTATAGTTAGTGAACTTCCGTACTCGGGGGAACGGCTTGAACGTTTTAGCTGGCCCTCCATCCTTGGAGTGTTCCTTAGGCTTTTCCCTGTTACCGGGCTGACGAGCAGGGTGAAAGACGGGCTGCCGCTTGTTGGCTGCCACGACTTGGCTGACCTCCTCGTCGTTGATGTACTCTCTAGCCACATTTTGGATTTCTTGCATTGTCCACACGGGCTTGGTGGTTAGGTGTTTCCTGAAGTCCTCGTTCAACAGCCCGTTTGTCAAACACAAGCTGGCCACCGAGTCGATCAGGTCGTCAATCTCCAGGCATTCATTATTGAACCTGTCCAGATACTTCCTAGTCGTTTCCTGCTTCTTTGCATCACCCCCAACAAGTTGATTGGGTGCTTTTCTTTGGAAACGTGCGTGGTAAACTGAGCCAAAAAAGTGTGGGTTATGTCCGAAAAAGTCTTCACGGAGCCTTGAGGGAGGGCGTTAAACCAGAGGATTGCCGGTCCCACCAAGGTCACAGGGAAAGCGCGACATCTCACCTTATCGCCCACAACTTCTAGGTTCATCCTAGCCTCAAAGGTTGTTAGGTGTTCTTAGGGGTCTTGGGTCCTGTCGTACCTTATGTCTGTTGGCTTATCGAAATGTTTCGGTAGCCGGACCTCGAGGATGGAGTAGCGGAAAGGGGTTGCCCCCATGATTATGGGTTGTCGCCACCTCCTTAGTCTCTCTCTGCTATCTTCTCAGTTTTCCTCCTCTGTATGTCTCATTGGGTGTCGAGCATAGATTATGGGGTCTTGTCGCCTCCTCGGCACTTCCCTGCTCTCGCCCTGGCCCTCTGACTGGGGTGTCGGTGTGCATCTAGAGTGGTCTCTTCGGGGCTTCCTCCCCTGGTTTCCCCTCCTTTGAAGAGACCGGGAATGAGGTTGACTCAAAGCGGGGTAGTAGTGCTCTTTGTTTGCTAACTCCCTTTCTAAGTTTTGCAGCCTGTGGCACATCTCCGGCATTATTCTTGTGCTGTCACTCCCCGTTCCTCCAAAGGGATACCTTTTTTGAGAGCGGGAGGGAAGCTCATCTCGCCGGGGAGGGGATCTTGTGCACTCGGGGGAGGAAGCCAAGGAGGCTACCTTACTGGTTTGGTGAACCAAGTCCTCTCCACATGGCTCACCTCCATCCTCTCCTTCCACTGGTCCCAACGGAAAATCTATTCAGGCCAATCCCCACAGATGGCGCCAATGTTGGCTGATCGGGTGCCGAACAGGTCGGGTTGGTAAGGTGAGCGAGATGGAGGAAATCTGGATCTTGCTGTTGGTGAGTGAGCAGATCTCCTGGGCCAATTTTGGAGGGTGAAGAGTTGGAGTCTTCCGACCTCCCGAGCTGTCATGGTGTAAAGGGAGAGCCACCTGCAAAAAGGACTCCGATGCCCAAGTCAGAATCCGCATAGATGGCAGTAAAGTGAGAGTGTAGTGACATACCGTAGGGGAGGTGTAGGGCCCTCCCCTTATGTACTTTGTGTCTAGGGTGGGTCCCACAGGAGAGACCTGCCTTTCAGTTCCTCTCCTAGCTGTCATATGGCTAGTTGGAAGAGGGGAGGTGTCCGGGTATTCCCCGCGGTTTGGGCGTCATACGCTCGTCAGGTCAGCCGCTCGGGCCAGGCCAGAACAATTCTTGATATGAATAAGGAGATGATGGCTCTTGATATAAATAAGAAGGAGATGATGGTTCTTGATAAGAGTAAAAAGAGGATGGTTCTTGGTATGAATAGATAGATGATGGCTCTTGATATGGGTAGAAAGATGATGGTTCTTGATATAGATAGAGAGGTGGTGGTTCTTGGTATGAATATAGAGATGGTGGTTCTTGGTAGTTGGAACATGGAGTACTGAAGTTTCTTTGGTTTTGACTTTGCCAACCAAAATTTGGGTAGTTCCTCCATCCACAATAATAATAATCACTCCTTGGGTGTGAGTAGAAACCCATGTAATCTCTCTCAATTATTTTTCCTTAGCACAAAGCACCAAACAGAATTAAACGCACTATGTGGTAAACAGGCAAGTAAAGAAGAAAGAATATAAATAAAAATAAAAATAATTAAAAATAAAAAAATAAATTATAAAAGAAAACTAAAATAAAAGAAAAATAAAATAAAAATAAACTAAATAAAAAAAATAAAACAACTAATAAGCAAAAAGGAGTATAAAATTCAAACTCAATAAGTAAAATAACTAGGAAGAATAAAACAACTAAGGTGACACTAAACTTAATTTCAGAAATTAAAAGAAAAAAATTTATAGAAAATAAATCAATGTTTTATTCGAAAAATTTAAAGAAATAAGTTAAATGAAATTAAAGCAAAAACGCCTAAACTAATAAACCAAACAACCAGTAGTTGTCAATCATAGTCAATCCCCGGCAATGGCACCAAAAACTTGGTGCAGAATTTATAACCCACAAACTAACCGGCAAGTGCACTGGGTCGTACCAAGTAATACCTCAGGTGAGTGAGGGTCGATCCCACGAGGATTGATAGACTAAGCAACAATGATTGCGTGATTTACTTAGTTAGACAATCAGAAAATGGTGTTTTGAGATTTCAAAGGCATTAACAGTAAATTCAGAATATCAGAGAGCAAGCAGTAAACGGGTTGGAAAATATATGAGTAAAACAGTTAAGGTTTCAGAGATATTTATTTTTCGGATTAACTTTTCTTACCAACTATTTTAATCATGGCAAACTATATGTGACTAAACCCTAATTTCTTAGACCTTTTTAGTCTCCTCTAACCTTCATCGACCGCCAATTCCTTGGTCACTTGATTCCGATTAGAGGGTTAAGTTCAAAACTAGTTTATGTGCCACAAAAATCCTAATTATCCAAATAAAAGAGGATTATATGTCACGTATCCCGTTAAGTCCAGATAATTAGAAATTTAGGAGAAATTGTTTTCAAGCTATTTTCAAGCAAAGAGCTTTTCCAAGTTTTACAAGAACTCAATTAGAACAAGGGTCATACTTCCATTCCACCCAGATTCATAAGATAAAGAACAAAAACAATTCTTCAAATTGAAATCAATACATGAATTAAAATAGAACAGTAATAGTATTAATCCATAGAATAAACAGAGCTCTTAACCTTAACAGTGGAAGTTTAGTTGCTCATGGTTCAGAGAAAAAACAAGGATTCTGTAAAACTGTAAAGTGCGGAATGAGGTAAGAGAGAAGAGATTCGCCCAAAGGGCTGATTATTTTTCCTTTTATATCTAATCCTAATTAATGTAAAATATATTTTTTTCAAAATTAAAAAATATCTTTTCCTATTTGTAAATAAAATAAAGGCTTTAATCAAAACCTAAATAAATCTCGTACAAAGCTTTGTAGACATGGGACCACTTGAAATCAGATGAACTGGCGCCTAAGTTAGGAAATTCCAAGTTAGGCGCCATTATGGCAATGCTTCTAGGGAGTTGTTGTGGTTGAACTGGTGCCTAACTTCCAGAATGTGAAGTTAGGCACCACCCAGACAAATTGTAACATGGAATTTGAGGTTGAACTGGCACCTAACTTCAGGAACTTAAAGTTAGGCGCCACCCAGGCAGCTTGCATACAGAACTTGTTTTTCTTCTGGTGCCTAACTTGGGATTCTCCAAGTTAGGCGCCACCTTGCCAGTATGATTTTGAAGAAAGTGTAGACAATTATATATCGTTGGAAAGCTCTGGAAGTTAGCTTTCCAATGTCACTTGAATCACGTCAATTGAATCTCTGTAGCTCACGTTATTCCTGTGGAGTGCAAGGAGGTCAGGGTTGATAGCATCATTCACTTTCTTCTCTTCTTCTACAGAAACTCCATCAAATCCATTTGAATCCTACCTGAAATAAACAAAATTGCACACGACTCAAAGTAGCATTGGTGGACAAAATTGTGATCATCAACAATGGCTCCAAAGACTTGGTGCTCTCAAACATAAATCACATTTTGTCACAACTCCGCACAACTAACCAGCAAGTGTACTGGGTCGTCCAAGTAATACCTTACATGAGTAAGGGTCGATCTCACAGAGATTGTTGGTATGAAGCAAGCTATGGTCACTTTGTAAATCCCAGAAGGCGGATTCAACTGTATTAAGAAATTATAGTATACGCGAAGGAATAAAATAGTAAATAGTTACTCATATAACTCAATAGTGGGAATTTCAGATAGGTGCATGGAGATGCTGTGTTCCTTTTGAATCTCTGCTTTCCTACTGCTTTTATCCAATCTTTGTCACTCCTTTCTATGGCAAGCTGTATGTAGGGCATCACTGTTGTCAATGGCTACATCCCATCCTCTCAGTGAAAATGGTCCAAATGCTCTGTCACAGCACGGCTAATCATCTGTCGGTTCTCAATCATGTTGGAATAGAATCCCTTGATTCTTTTGTGTTTGTCATCACGCCCAACAATCGTGAGTTTGAAGCTCGTCACAGTCATTCAATTCTGGAATCCTACTTGGAATACCACATACAAGGTTAGACTTTTCGGATTCCCATGAATGCTACCATCAATTCTTGGTTATACCACGAAGATTCTGATTAAGGAATCCAAGAGATATGCGCCTGGTCTAAGGTAGAATGAAAGTGGTTGTCAGTCACGTGTTCATAGATGAGAATGATGAGGAGTGTCACGGATCATCACATTCATCATGTTGAAGTGCAACGAATATCTTAGAATAAGAATAAGTCGAATTGAATAGAAAATAGTAGTACTTGCATGAAAACTTGAGGTACAACAGAGCTCTACACCCTTAATCTATGGTGTGTAGAAACTCCACCGTTGAAAATACATAAGTGATAAAGGTCCAGGCA
Organism: Arachis hypogaea; assembly: GCF_003086295.3. NCBI lineage: Eukaryota > Viridiplantae > Streptophyta > Magnoliopsida > Fabales > Fabaceae > Arachis > Arachis hypogaea. The sequence goes on from NC_092037.1 coordinate 59,339,271, forward strand.
TGGCCGAGAGGCCAGCCGCCAAAATGTGATCACATGATCAAAAATACAATCCAGGATGAAAATATAATAGTAAAACGTCCTATTTATACTAGACTAGCTACTAGACTTTACAGAAGTAAGTAATTGATGCAAAAATCCACTTCCAGGGTCCACTTGGTGTGTGCTTGGGCTGAGCTTGATCTATACACGAGCTGAGGCTTTTCTTGGAGTTGACGCTGGTGCACGAAATTGTGATCATCAATGGCGCCATCAACATGGTATGCTCAATTGCAATCTCAATTATTTATCACAACTTCGCACAACTAACCAGCAAGTGTACTGGGTCGTCCAAGTAATAAACCTTACGCGAGTAAGGGTCGATCCCACGGAGATTGTTGGTATGAAGCAAGCTATGGTCACCTTGTAAATCTCAGTCAGGCAGACTCAAATGGTTATGGATGATGAATAAAACATAAAGATAAAGATAGAGATACTTATGTAATTCATTGGTAAGAATTTCAGATAAGCGTATGGAGATGCTTTGTCCCTTCCGTCTCTCTGCTTTCCTACTGTCTTCATTCAATCCTTCTTACTCCTTTCCAAGGCAAGCTGTATGTAGGGTTTCACCGTTGTCAGTGGCTACCTCCCATCCTCTCAGTGAAAATGTTCAACGCACCCTGTCACGGCACGGCTAATCATCTGTCGGTTCTGATGTGTGGAAAGCGATCCAACACAAAACTCACCGGCAAGTGTACCGGGTCGCATCAAGTAATAATAACTCACATGAGTGAGGTCGATCCCACAGGGATTGAAGGATTGAGCAATTTTAGTTCAGTGGGTGATTTAGTCAAGCGAATCAAGTGTTGGTTGAGTGATTGGTGCTTAACAGAAAGTAAATGACAGTAAATGTAAAGGGGATAGGGAAAATTGCAGTAAAATAAAGAACAGAAGAGTAAAAGTGCAGAAACTTAAAGAGCAAGAAAGTAAATGACTGAAATTTAAAGTGCAAGAAACTTAAATTGCAGTAACTTAAATGGCAAGAAAGATAAATGACTTGAATATAAAAGGGAATTGAGGAATGGGATTGCAGAATCTAAACAAAGAAGAAGTAAATTGCAACAATTAAGAGAGCAAAAATTAACTCAGAAACAGTAAACATTCAGACAGAAAGGAAACAAAATGCAGAAGAGGTTCACAGAAGAACCCAAGTGAATTCTGATCTCAGGACTCAAGGGCTTAGGTAGCAGAGCCTAAAACCCAATTTGCCTTCCTAGATCCAAGTTCACAAAGCAATTGACAGAAATTTAAAGAAGAAGCAGTAAAGGAAATTAAAATTTAATTGATTATGCAGAAACAGAATTAAAGAGATTTTGGAATGGAGGTTGAGACAGAATTTCCTCAACTCATCACACCCAAAACTCAAAACAAGGAAATTAAAAAGACCCAAGCAAGAATGAGGAAGAAGAGAGATCAATTCTCCTCCCCAACTCTCTGAACTCTCAGTGAAGTCACCAAGAGAAGTTCCAAAGTGCAAAAATAAAATTCAAAGCTCAAGGAAAGTGCAAAATTCAAAAGCAAAGCAAAAGAGTCTGTCCTAATTACATCAAACTAGCTCCTATTTATACACTTTCTATTGTTGGATTTTGGGATTTGGATGGGCTTTTGATTTGGTGAAGAAATGAATTAAAATGGGATTTTAGTTTGAATTTTCGGCCCATGAAAATTCACTCCCAGGAGGCTGCCCTGCCCTTGTGGAGGGCAGGGCAGAAAATTGATGCTTGGGCTAGCAATTGGTGCGGCCATGATGCATGTTGGTGCAAGTTTGGTGCGCCAGAAGCTGCGTGGTGCGCATGGGGAGGAAATTTGGTGCGCCAGAGGCTGCCCTGCCCGCGCCAAGGGCAGGGCGGGAAAGCTGCTGCGCCAGAACGTGATGCGTGCGTGCGCTTGGTGCTGCCAGAATTGAGAAACGCGCGTGCGCGTGCTACACGTTGGTGCGCGGATGATGCCAGATTTGAGGAACGCGCGTGCGCGCGAAGCATGTTGACGCGTGGAATGCTGCCCTGCCCGCGCCAAGGGCAGGGCAGGAATGGGTTGATGCGCCAGGGAGCGTTGAGCGCTCGGATGGTGCTGCCACGGGCGTTTGGGCGTGCGGATGGTGCTTTGGAGGCTGCCCTGCCCGCGCCAAGGGCAGGGCAGGGACTTTCCTTCACGCCTCGGGTTCGATCCTGGGAGGCTACACACGCTTCATTAATTCTCTTTATTTCTTGGCACGCTAGTTGGTCTCAAGGCTTGGCTTCCTCATGGTTCTTTGTTCGAACCTTGTGGCTTGCATGGGAGCTATTTTTCCTTGGATTTCTTTCCTCATGGAGCACGATCCTGCCCTCCACAAGGGCAGGGCAGAGTTGCCTTGTCTTGGTTTGGTCACTTGATGCTGCCCTCCTAGAGGGCAGTCTGCCCTTGTGGAGGGCAGTGTTGCTTCCCCATTATAATGCGGCACGCCTCCTCCCTTGATTCGGCCACGCTTTTCTTTCCTCGGCTACACTTTCTTAGGCCACGCTTTTCATTTTCTTTTCTTTTCTTCACCTAAAATAAACCAAACAACCACTCAAAGTATCACAAAGATCAAGAGGCTTATAAATCAATTAAAATGCAATTAAAATTAGCTTAAACCTCATGATTTAACATTAATTTCATGGTGGTTACTTGATTTAGAGAAGTTAGGCATTTTCACTCCAAATCCTTTACTTAGGATACAAGAAAGTGCATAAATGCTAACAAAACAAGTGAAATTAGCTTGAAAAATGGGTATATGATGACTTGTCATCACAACACCAAACTTAAACCTTGCTTGTCCCCAAGCAAGCATCAAAACTAAGAGTAAATGATATGAATAAGAAAAGCACATAAATCCTTATTATGCAGATAGCAGAACTTCAATTTATGGGGCATTTATGCAGACAATGATACTCATTTATTGTTGCTGCTGCATAATACATATCTTGCATCAAAGGTTTGCTAACTTGCTGTTATAAGACTCTCCTTTTTACTCACCCCCTTGCTAACTCTTTTTGGCTTATAATGCTTTAACAAGCTTTTTATTCTTTAAGAGGTTTGGTGTTAAATGTTGCAGCTTAGCCTTTGGCTTCATTTTCTTTTATTTTGCTCAACATCTTTCCACCACAGACACTTAGCTCACTAATTCTTCCTAGGATCATTGATGCCCATCATCTCTTTGGATCACTAAGTGCTTTGTATCTAAGTTGCTCTTTATTGTGGATTTTCAATTGGCCATCCCAAATCAGTTGATCTAAGTGACCGGGTTTCAAAATACCCCTTAGAATTTACTCATCCAAGCAGATCTCAGTACAAGAACACCACAGGCATTTGTCCTAGGGTCCAAACCATTGGTGTCCAACCTTTATTCTTTGTTTTTCTTGCCATTTTGGCTTTTTCTTTCTGTTTTTGGTTACCAAGAGTTATCTCATTATCAATAGGAATATCTATAACAGCAAGCTAATCTTACAATTGAATGAGAATGATATTATGCAACACTTATTTCATGAGTTATGCATTTAATCAAACACATGTGCCACCACCAACTTCCATTCAAACTCATGCAACATTGGATATTTTACTTTTCAATTCAAACCAAAATCTTTTATTTAAGCAATTGGGAAACAAAGCAATATTTAAAGCTAAGTGATGGATACAAGCATTATGCAAACTTGACATTTTTCTAGCTATTTATTAACTTAACTAAAATGAAAAGCAAAGAACAGAAAATGCATAAAGCAAAGGAAAATAAATGATGGAGGCATATCATGTTTCAGGCATGCATCTCCTTATTAGCAAATTGAAAGAGGAGGAATGAAAGAACTTTGCCACCTTCTAATGATCATGGCTGCTGCTTGATTCTCCCTTCTTCTTCTTTCTCTTCCCTGTCTTGGAGTAGTCTTGGATCTCTTCTCCAGGACATCTTCTAGCCCAAACAGAATCTATGAGTCCTTTGAGCCCAAAAGTTTCCAATGTGTTGAAGGTTGACTCAGTGTATTGATGAGATTTTGCTTGCTGCTTGGCTAGGAATTCAGGGCATTGCTCAAATGGTTTGATCTCAGGATTGAGTGTTGGCAAATTGTGGGTCAAGTACTCCAACCTTGCTTGCATGTTTTCATCATACTCCATTCTTTGTACATGTCTAACTTCTCCCAAGGTATGATGAACATTCTTCCATTGATAAAGGTTGTGACTATATTCTGATGCTTTAGCTTGACTGAAATACAGCTTGTCATATGATTCATTGAATTCTTTGTATTGCTCTTTTTGCCCTTCAAGGATCTGTGCTTGAAATTCTTGCTGCTGAGTCATCATTTGTTGTTGCCATCTCTCTTGTCTTTCCTCCATTTGATGCTGCCAAGCTTCTCGTGCTTCTTTTTCTTTCAAGAACTGCTCCATGAATTCAGGATGGGGCTCTAGATATTTCTCTTGGCCCTCTTGATTTTGGCCTAGTTCGGCCTGTATAAGTTGGTTTTGACCTTGTTGAGCCTGCATGAGCTGCTGAGATAATTCATCAATTGATCTTTGCAACTGGCTCATATCAATGGCTTCATAAGCTTGATTTCGTCCTTCCTCTCCTTGTGCTCTTCTTTGTCTAGGAGCTGCCACCCCCTCTTGATCTTCTTCTTCATTAATCCCCTCCATGCTCTTCTTGGTAATCCATTTTCCTACCTTCACCTTTGTCGTGTCCTCATCTTCAAAAACGACATGAGCTCTATTACATAGCCTTAGGATGGTGCTTGGGTGTCCAAGGCCTTTTGACTTGCTTGTGCTATCTGCCATATCTTGAATGCTGTCAGCTATGAGTTGTGCAACATTGATCTCACCCCCATGCAATATGCAGTGTGTCAAGAGAGCTCTTTTGATTGTAACCCAAGAGGCATTTCCAGTAGGAAGAATAGATCTCCTCACTATTTCAAACCATCCTTTAGCCACTGGAGTAAGATTTGTCCTCCTTATGTGACTTGGAACCCCTTTGAATCTCTCTCCCAATCTGTGTTTTCCATGCATATTCCTTGCAGGATCTCATCAGGATCGTTTTGCCTTTGCAATCTAGCCTCATAACTCAGCTCTGGATAAGTTATGGTTCTCAGCTTGAGAGCTCTTGTGATGGCAGCAGGGCTAAAACTCACTTCAACCCCTCTGACATAACTTGTGTATGGAGTACTATTTTTGTTTTCTTTTGCAGCATTTGCATAGAGCTCCTTGATCATTACGGCACTTATGTCAGTCAGAGGAGCACACAAGAGTTCCCACCTTCTTTCTCGAGTGATCTGCTTCATGATGGGGTAGTCTCCTTCCCTCAAATCAAAGCCTTTCTCATAAATGATATTCTTTGCCACCATGAACCTATGATATCTTCCTTCATGGAATTGGGATCTAAATTTGGTTGCATCAAAGGTTGGGGGTTCGGTTATCATAGGCTCTTTTCCCGGCCTTCTTTGTGAGCTTGAGGAGGCCATTAGAATTAAAGTGAAAAGAAGGAAAAAGTGAGAGTAGAAGAAGGAATATGTGTTGTGTTCGGGGTGAACTTTGGTTCGGTTTTAGATATGTGAGAAAAGGAAATTAAGTTGGTTTTTGAAGTAGAAGAGAGAATATGGTTTTAATGTGAAGATGGCTTGAACAAAAGGAAGTGTATGCCGAGTGAGTACAACGGCTATTTATAGGCCATGTTTCCAAGCCTTTCAACAAAACCACAATGAATGAATGAGGAGGGGACCGTGAGTGTTCATGAAGGGTTGAGATTGGTTTGCTCATTCAAAGAATGCATGGGATGGACGGCTTGCATGCATGGTTGAGGCTTGACGAGGATTCACCTCCCATTGGTTGCATGTATTTAAGTGTCCAAGAATGCATGCATGCAGATTTTGTTTCCCCATGAACGCGTTCTCCTAGGCACATGTGACCTTCCTCACATGGCTCCTCCTAGCCGTGGCCCCTCCTTGAGTTTTGTCTTAATCTTCTTCTCCTGCAAAGATCAAGACAGCTAGCTTTAGATCATTAATAAGGTTGTTGGCAATTAATTTGTATTAAAGAGAAAGAATTGTTTTGTTTTGTGTATTATTAAGAAAAAAATATTTTTATGGTCAATTGTGTCCCTTAATTAAAGATGTTGAAAGTTGGTGAACACCAAACTTATCTTTTATGAAGGGGATGGCCGAACAACTATCAGCCATTCTTCACAATTGACATTTTCTTAAAAAAAATTAATTATGATGCATGATCCTGTTTGTATGCTTTTGATTCCATAAGTGGTAAATGATTTTTATGAATTTTGTTGCACTTGCAGACACCAAACTTAGTGTTTGGTCATATGCTTTATTCAAATGAATTATGCATATGTTCTACAAAGTATGGCTCTCTTTCTTTTTGAAAAGTTGAAATTTAGTGTACCATAAGGGACACCAAACTTAGAATTCTGACTTATGCTATAAAATGTGCATTTATCAAATATAGAGGTTCAGAATCATACTCAGGAAATCATAGCTTATTAAAGAGAAAGCAGAAATTTTAAATCATGGGTTGCCTCCCATGAAGCGCTCTTTTATTGTCATTAGCTTGACATTGAACTCCCTTTAAGGTGGTTGATGTTGGTGGTGTCTCAACTTGTCACCCCTTACTGTCAGCTTTCTCTGAGTGTCTTGATGTTCAATTTCCACATGCTCGAGAGAAAGTATTTGATTAACAGTGTAGTAATCCTTTGTTCCCAATTGTTGATACACAAGTTGTACCTTGTCACCCTTGGCAAATCCTTCTGTTGGGATTTTTCTGTTCTTCCAACCCCTTTTTGTTTTGCTCCTGTGTTTCATCTTTCCTTTTGTTGACCTTTCTTTTCTGGACATGGGCTTCTTTTGAGGATATCTCTTCTCAGTAGCTAGTATTTCAATATCTTCTTGGGCTTCTTCATTGATTTGCATAATCCTTGGCTTTAGGGTGTTGCTGTGATTTTCCTTGTCAATTTCTTCCTTCAGCTGTGATCCTCCCCTATCATTGTCCACATAGTCTTTCTTCTTTTCACTAAACTGTTCCTCTGATAGGACCTTCAGAATGACTTTCTGATCATGCATTCTGAGAATTAACTCCCCTTTTTCTATGTCTATGATGGCTCTTGCAGTTGCCAAAAATGGCCTTCCTAGTATAACAGAGTCTCCATCATCCTCATCTGATTCTAGAATCACAAAGTCAGCAGGATATATGAGGTTGTCCACCTTAACCAAGAGGTTTTCAACTATACCCCTAGAGTGCACTATTGATTTATCTACCAGCTCCAGGGACATTTGCACTGGTTTGACTTCCTCTATGTGCAACTTTTTCACCAGGGAGGATGGTATTAAATTAATACTTGCCCCCAGATCGCACATTGCTTTAGTAATGGTTAATTCTCCAATGGTGCATGGCAACAGGAAGCTCCCTGGGTCCTCAAGTTTGGGGGGAAGCCCCTTTTGAATTAAGGCCCTGCATTCCTCAGTGATCGTTATGGTTTCTTGCTCATCCCATCTTCTTTTCTTGTTGATGAGCTCCTTTAGAAACTTAGCATACAGGGGCATTTGCTCCAAAGCTTCTGCTAAGGGTATATTGATCTCCAATTTCTTGAAAGTCTCAAGAAATTTGTGGAAGTGCAGGTCCTTTGTTTCTTTGTGGAATCTTTGTGGATAAGGTAGTGGTGGTGTTGAGCTCTTCACCACTTGATGTTGTTCTGGAATTGGTTCCTCCATGATTTGCTTGTCTTTCTTTGAATTCTGTGGCTTGTTATCTTCCTCTGTGAGCTTTTCTGAAGCACTCTTGGTTGTTATGTCCTTATTGATGGTTTCATCCTTCTTTGTTGGCTCAGTGTCATTCTCTATAGGCTTCTTAGTTGCTCCTTGGTTGCCATCTGTCAACACCCTTCCACTTCTCAGTTGCACAACCTTGCACTCTTCCTTTGGGTTGGGAATGGTATCACTAGGTAGTGAACTTGATGGTTTCTCAACAGAGATCTTTTTAGAGATTTGGCCAATTTGCCTCTCTAAGTTCTTCATGGTAGCTTCTTGATTCTTGGTGGTTAGTTCTTGGTTTTTCATCAGTTCTTCCATGAGCTGTTCTAGATGGGTGATTCTCTGTGAGTCTTGTGAGGTGGGTTGATTTTGGGGTGTTGATGGGTGAGGATAAGTGTTTTGGTTAGCTGGGTGGTTATTGGGTGGGTATTGGTTAGAATTTGGGTAGTTGTTTTGTGGTTTTCTGTATGAATTTTGGTTAGTGGTTGGCTGGGGGTTGTGGTTTGTGTTTTTCCAATTGTTTTGGCCTGTGTTTCTTTGCCATGGTTGTTGGTTTTGGTTATGGTTGTCTCCCCATCTAAGGTATGGATGATTCTTCCAAGATGGATTGTAAGTTTCTCCATAAACTTCATTTGTTCCCTGATTCTGGTTGTGCAAATATTGAACCTGCTCTTGTTGTTGCTCCTCTTGAGTTTCTTCACCTTGTACCCAAGTGGTTGGAGGTTGGCTTGTGGTGCTCACTGCTGCCACTTGCAAGCCATCAATTCTCTTAGCCATTTGTTCAAATTGTTGTTGAATCTGCTGCTGCATCATCTTATTTTGGGCCAGAATTGAATCAACTCCCTCCAACTCCATGACTCCTCTTCTTTGTGATGGTTGGCGTTGTCTTTGATGAGCAAAGAAGTATTGGTTGTTGGCCACCATCTCAATGAGGTTTTGAGCTTCCTCTGTGGTCTTCATGAGTTGCAAGGATCCTCCTGCAGAGTGATCAAGAGCTTCTTGAGCTTTGAGAGTGAGTCCTTCATAGAAGTTTTGCAACTTATCCCATTCAGTAAACATTTCTGGGGGACACTTCCTCAATAGAGCCTTATATCTCTCCCATGCTTCATATAAGTTCTCGGCCTCCATTTGAGTGAATGTTTGAACCTCTGTCTTCAACCTTAGAACTCTTTGAGGGGGGTAGAATTTGGCAAGGAATTTGCTCACCAAGTCATCCCAAGTATTGATGCTTTCTTTTGGGAATGTCTCTAGCCATTAGGTTGCTTTATCTCTAAGAGAGAATGGGAAGAGAAGCAACTTGTAGCTATCAGGGGGTACACCATTTGTCTTCACTGTGTCACAAATTCTTAAGAAGGTGGACAAATGTTGGTTTGGATCCTCCAAAGGTCCTCCTCCAAAAGAGCAATTGTTTTGCACCAAAGTGATAAGTTGTGGCTTGAGTTCAAAGTTGTTTGCATTGACATTGGGAGGAAGAATGCTACTCCCACAATGCCTAGCATTTGCAAATGTGTATGAAGCCAAAACTCTTCTCTGTTGGTTATTGTTGGCTCCTCCTCCTGGTTGACTAGTATCTCCTTCCATTTCTTGGAATTCTTCTTCAGATTCTTCTTTAGATTCTTCTTCAGATTCTTCTTCTTCCCCAACAATGAACTTCCCTCTTTCAGCTCTTCTTATTCTCCGAAGAGTCCTTGGATCAATTTCAGAGATGATAGGAGAAGATCTCCTTGTACCTGACATACAAACACACAACAATAAACACACAATCCCAGAAAACCAATGAAACTTCAATCTATTGCTAGAATGAAGGTTCAGTTAGTTTGAGCAAAATTTCAAACAGTTAGTGTGTTAGTGAGAGTTAAAACAAAAAAAAAAGTAAAAATGCTTAATCTAGATCTCCACTTCACTTAATCATTGTCAATCAATTTTAATCCCCGGCAACGGCGCCAAAAACTTGATGTGTGGAAAGCGATCCAACACAAAACTCACCGACAAGTGTACCGGGTCGCATCAAGTAATAATAACTCACATGAGTGAGGTCGATCCCACAGGGATTGAAGGATTGAGCAATTTTAGTTCAGTGGGTGATTTAGTCAAGCGAATCAAGTGTTGGTTGAGTGATTGGTGCTTAACAGAAAGTAAATGACAGTAAATGTAAAGGGGATAGGGAAAATTGCAGTAAAATAAAGAACAGAAGAGTAAAAGTGCAGAAACTTAAAGAGCAAGAAAGTAAATGACTGAAACTTAAAGTGCAAGAAACTTAAATTGCAGTAACTTAAATGGCAAGAAAGATAAATGACTTGAATATAAAAGGGAATTGAGGAATGGGATTGCAGAATCTAAACAAAGAAGAAGTAAATTGCAACAATTAAGAGAGCAAAAATTAACTCAGAAACAGTAAACATTCAGACAGAAAGGAAACAAAATGCAGAAGAGGTTCACAGAAGAACCCAAGTGAATTCTGATCTCAGGACTCAAGGGCTTAGGTAGCAGAGCCTAAAACCCAATTTGCCTTCCTAGATCCAAGTTCACAAAGCAATTGACAGAAATTTAAAGAAGAAGCAGTAAAGGAAATTAAAATTTAATTGATTATGCAGAAACAGAATTAAAGAGATTTTGGAATGGAGGTTGAGACAGAATTTCCTCAACTCATCACACCCAAAACTCAAAACAAGGAAATTAAAAAGACCCAAGCAAGAATGAGGAAGAAGAGAGATCAATTCTCCTCCCCAACTCTCTGAACTCTCAGTGAAGTCACCAAGAGAAGTTCCAAAGTGCAAAAATAAAATTCAAAGCTCAAGGAAAGTGCAAAATTCAAAAGCAACGCAAAAGAGTCTGTCCTAATTACATCAAACTAGCTCCTATTTATACACTTTCTATTGTTGGATTTTGGGATTTGGATGGGCTTTTGATTTGGTGAAGAAATGAATTAAAATGGGATTTTAGTTTGAATTTTCGGCCCATGAAAATTCACTCCCAGGAGGCTGCCCTGCCCTTGTGGAGGGCAGGGCAGAAAATTGATGCTTGGGCTAGCAATTGGTGCGGCCATGATGCGTGTTGGTGCAAGTTTGGTGCGCCAGAAGCTGCGTGGTGCGCATGGGGAAGAAATTTGGTGCGCCAGAGGCTGCCCTGCCCGCGCCAAGGGCAGGGCGGGAAAGCTGCTGCGCCAGAACGTGATGCGTGCGTGCGCTTGGTGCTGCCAGAATTGAGAAACGCGCGTGCGCGTGCTGCACGTTGGTGCGCGGATGATGCCAGATTTGAGGAACGCGCGTGCGCGCAAAGCATGTTGACGCGTGGAATGCTGCCCTGCCCGCGCCAAGGGCAGGGCAGGAATGGGTTGATGCGCCAGGGAGCGTTGAGCGCTCGGATGGTGCTGCCACGGGCGTTTGGGCGTGCGGATGGTGCTTTGGAGGCTGCCCTGCCCGCGCCAAGGGCAGGGCAGGGACTTTCCTTCACGCCTCGGGTTCGATCCTGGGAGGCTACACACGCTTCATTAATTCTCTTTATTTCTTGGCACGCTAGTTGGTCTCAAGGCTTGGCTTCCTCATGGTTCTTTGTTCGAACCTTGTGGCTTGCATGGGAGCTATTTTTCCTTGGATTTCTTTCCTCATGGAGCACGATCCTGCCCTCCACAAGGGCAGGGCAGAGTTGCCTTGTCTTGGTTTGGTCACTTGATGCTGCCCTCCTAGAGGGCAGTCTGCCCTTGTGGAGGGCATAGTTGCTTCCCCATTATAATGCGGCACGCCTCCTCCCTTGATTCGGCCACGCTTTTCTTTCCTCGGCTACACTTTCTTAGGCCACGCTTTTCATTTTCTTTTCTTTTCTTCACCTAAAATAAACCAAACAACCACTCAAAGTATCACAAAGATCAAGAGGCTTATAAATCAATTAAAATGCAATTAAAATTAGCTTAAACCTCATGATTTAACATTAATTTCATGGTGGTTACTTGATTTAGAGAAGTTGTGCATTTTCACTCCAAATCCTTTACTTAGGATACAAGAAAGTGCATAAATGCTAACAAAACAAGTGAAATTAGCTTGAAAAATGGGTATATGATGACTTGTCATCAGGTTCTCAATCAGGTTGGAGTAGAATCCATTGATTCTTTTGCATCTGTCACTAACGCCTAGCCTTCAGGAGTTTGAAGCTCGTCACAGTCATTCAATCATTGAATCCTACTCAGAATACCACAGACAAGGTTTAGACCTTCTGGATTCTCTTGAATGCCGCCATCAGTTCTAGCTTATACCACGAAGATTCCGATCAAGGGATCCAAGAGATATCCACTCAATCTAAGGTAGAACGGAGGTAGTTGTCAGGCACACGTTCATAGGTGAGAATGATGATGAGTGTCACGGATCATCACATTCATCAAGTTGAAGAACAAGTGATATCTTAGAACAAGAACAAGCTGAATTGAATAGAAGAACAATAGTAATTGCATTAATACTCGAGGTATAGCAGAGCTCCACACCTTAATCTATGGTGTGTAGAAACTCCACCGTTGAAAATACATAAGAACAAGGTCTAGTTTGGGCCATCAAATCTCGGGCAAAGTATGAACTATTATATATTGATGGAAAGCCCAGGATGTCTACTTTCTAACGCCGTTGAGAGCGAGCCAATTGGGCTTCTGTAGCTCCAGAAAATCTACTTTGAGTGCAGGGAGGTCAGAATCCAACAGCATCTGCAGTCCTTTTCAGCCTCTGAATCAGATTTTTGCTCAAGTCCATCAATTTCAGCCAGAAAATACCTGAAATCACAGAAAAACACACAAACTCATAGTAATGTCCAGAAAAGTGAATTTTAACTAAAAACTAATAAAAATATACTAAAAACTAACTAAAACATACTAAAAACATACTAAAAACAATGCGAAAAAGCGTATAAATTATCCGCTCATCACAACACCAAACTTAAATTGTTGCTTGTCCCCAAGCAACTGAAAATCAAATAAGATAAAAAGAAGAGAATATGCAATGAACTCCAAAAACATCTATGAAGATCAGTATTAATTAGATGAGCGGGGCTTTAGCTTTTTGCCTCTGAATAGTTTTGGCATCTCACTCTATCCTTTGAAATTCAGAATGATTGGCTTCTATAGGAACTCAGAATCCAGATAGTGTTATTGATTCTCCTAGTTAAGTATGATGATTCTTGAACACAGCTACTTTATGAGTCTTGGCCGTGGCCCAAAGCACTTTGTCTTCCAGTATTACCACCGGATACATACATGCCACAGACACATAATTGGGTGAACCTTTTCAGATTGTGACTCAGCTTTGCTAGAGTCCCCAATTAGAGGTGTCCAGGGTTCTTAAGCACACTCTTTTTTTTGCCTTGGATCACACTTTTATTTCTTTCTTTTTCTTTCTTTCTTTTTCTTTCTTTTTCTCTTTCTCCCTTTTTTTTGTATTCACTGCTTTTTCTTGCTTCAAGAATCAGTTTTATGATTTTTCAGATCCTCAGTAACATGTCTCCTTTTTCATCATTCTTTCAAGAGCCAACATTCATGAACAACAAATTCAAAAGACTTATGCACTGTTCAAGCATACATTCAGAAAACAAAAGTGTTGCCACCACATCAAAATAATTAATCTGTTATAAATTTAAAATTCATGCAATTCTTCTCTTTTTCAATTAAGAACATTTTTCATTTAAGAAAGGTGATGGATTCATAGGACATTCATAACTTTAAGGCATAGACACTAAAACACTAATGATCATGAGTCATAAACATAGATAAACATAAGCATAATTTTCGAAAAAAACAGAAAAATAAAGAACAAGGAGATTAAAGAACGGGTCCACCTTAGTGATGGCGGCTTGTTCTTCCTCTTGAAGATCTTATGGAGTGCTTGAGCTCCTCAATGTCTCTTCCTTGCCTCTGTTGCTCCTCTCTCGTGATTCTTTGATCTTCTCTAATTTCATGGAGGAGAATGGAATATTCTTGGTGCTCCACCCTTAGTTGTCCCATGTTGGAACTCAATTCTCCTAGGGAGGTGTTGATTTGCTCCTTAAAATTCATGCAATTCTCCATCCTTTTCTTAGTGATGGGCTTGTCCTCATCAATGGAGATGTCTCCCTCTATGTCAACTCCAACTGAATAACAGAGGTGACAAATGAGATGAGGAAAGGCTAACCTTGCCAAGGTAGAGGACTTGTCCGCCACCTTATAGAGTTCTTGGGCTATGACCTCATGAACTTCTACTTCCTCTCCAATCATGATGCTATGAATCATGATGGCCCGATCTATAGTAACTTCAGACCGGTTGCTAGTGGGAATGATTGAGCGTTGGATAAACTCCAACCATCCCCTAGCCACGGGCTTGAAGTCATGCATTCTTAGTTGAACCGGCTTCCCTCTTGAATCTCTCTTCCATTGAGCGCCCTCTTCACAGATGTCTATGAGGACTTGGTCCAACCTTTGATCAAAGTTGACCCTTCTAGTGTAAGGGTGTTCATCTCCTTGCATCATGGGCAAGTTGAATGCCAACCTTACATTTTCCAGACTAAAATCTAAGTATTTCCCCCGAACCATTGTAAGCCAATTCTTTGGGTCCGGGTTCACACTTTGATCATGGTTCTTGGTGATCCATGCATTGGCATAGAACTCTTGAACCATTAAGATTTCGACTTGTTGAATGGGGTTGGTAAGAACTTCCCAAACTCTTCTTCGGATCTCATGTCGGATCTCCGGATATTCACTCTTTTTGAGTTTGAAAGGGACCTCGGGGATCACCTTCTTCAAGGCCACAACTTCATAGAAGTAGTCTTGATGCACCCTTGAGATGAATCTCTCCATCTCCTATGACTCGGAGGTGGAAGCTTTTGCCTTCCCTTTCCTCTTTCTAGAGGTTTCTTCGGCCTTGGATGCCATAAATGGTTATGGAAAAACAAAAAGCAATGCTTTTACCACACCAAACTTAAAAGGTTTGCTCGTCCTCGAGCAAAAGAAGAAAGAAGAGAGTAGAAGAAGAAGAAATAGAGGAGATGGAGATGGCTTTGTGGTTCAGCCAAAGGGGGAGAAGTAGTGTTTAGGTTGTGTGAAAATGAAGGAGTGAAGATGGGTTTATATAGGGGTGGAGAGAGGGGTAGGGTTCGGTTATGGGAGGGTGGGTTTGGGAGGGAAAGTGGTTTGAATTTGAATGGTGAGGTGGGTGAGGTTTTATGAAGGATGGATGTGAGTGGTGAAGAGAAAGATGGGATTTGATAGGTGAAGGGTTTTTGGGGAAGGGTGGTTGAGGTGATTGGTGAATGGGTGAAGAAGAAGAGAGAGGGTGGTGGGGTAGGTAGGGATCCTGTGGGGTCCACAAATCCTGTGGTGTCAAGGAAAAGTCATCCCTGCACCAAGTGGCGAGCAAAAATGCCCTTCATGCCAATTCTGGCGTTAAACGCCGGGCTGGTGCCCATTTCTGGCGTTTAATGCCAACTTCTTACCCTTTCCTGGCATTTAACGCCAGTCTGGTGTCCCTTTCTAGCGTTAAATGCCCAGAATGGTGCCAGACTGGGCGTTAAACGCCCATTTGCTACCCTTACTGGCGTTTAAACGCCAGCAAGGTCTTCCTCCAGGGTGTGCTATTTTTCTTTCTATTTTTTATTCTATTTTTGCTTTTTCAATTGATTTTGTGACTTTTCATGATCATCGACCTACAGAAAACATAAAATAACAAAGGAAAATAGATTAAATATAACATTGAGTTGCCTCCCAACAAGCGCTTCTTTAATGTCAGTAGCTTGACAGAGGGCTCTCAATGAGCCTTACAGATACTCAGAGCAATGTTGGAACCTCCCAACACTAAACTTAGAGTTTGAATGTGGGGGTTCAACACCAAACTTAGAATTTGGTTGTGGCCTCCCAACACCAAACTTAGAGTTTGACTATGGGGGCTCTATTTGACTCTGTTTTGAGAGAAGCTCTAAATGCTTCCTCTCCATGGTGACAGAGGGATATCCTTGAGCCTTAAACACAAAGGATTCTTCATTCACTTGAATGATCAATTCTCCTCTGTCCACATCAATCACAGCCTTTGCTGTGGCTAGGAAGGGTCTGCCAAGGATGATGGATTCATCCATGCACTTCCCAGTCTCTAGGACTATGAAATCAGCAGGGATGTAATGGTCTTCAATTTTTACCAGAACATCCTCTACAAGTCCATAAGCTTGTTTTCTTGAATTGTCTGCCATCTCTAGTGAGATTCTTGCAGCTTGTACCTCAAAGATCCCTAGCTTCTCCATTACAGAGAGAGGCATGAGGTTTATGCTTGACCCTAGGTCACACAAGGCCTTCTTGAAGGTCATGCTGCCTATGGCGCAAGGTATTGAGAACTTTCCAGGGTCCTGTCTCTTTTGAGGTAGTTTCTGCCTAGACAAGTCATCCAGTTCTTTAGTGAGCAAAGGGGGTTCATCCTCCCAAGTCTCATTACTAAATAACTTGTCATTTAGCTTCATAATTGCTCCAAGGTATTTAGCAACTTGCTCTTCAGTGACATACTCATCCTCTTCAGAGGAAGAATACTCATCAGAGCTCATGAATGGCAGAAGTAAATCCAATGGAATCTCTATGGTCTCAGTGTGAGCCTCAGATTCCCATGGTTCCTCATTAGGGAACTCATTGGAGGCCAGTGAACGTCCATTGAGGCCTTCCTCAGTGGCGCTCAATGCCTCTTCCTCCTCTCCAAATTCAGACATGTAGGTCATGTTAATGGCCTTGCACTCTCCTTTTGGATTCTCTTCTGTATTGCTTGGAAGAGTGCTAGGAGGGAGTTCAGTAATTTTCTTACTCAGCTGACCCACTTGTGCCTCCAAATTTCTAATGGAGGACCTTGTTTCAGTCATGAAACTTTGAGTGGTTTTGATTAGATCAGAGACCATGGTTGCTAAGTCAGAATGGCTCTTCTTAGAATTCTCTGTCTGTTGCTGAGAAGATGATGGAAAAGGCTTGCCATTGCTAAACCTGTTTCTTCCACCATTATTGTTGTTGAAACCTTGTTGAGGTCTCTGTTGATCCTTCCATGAAAGATTTGGATGATTTCTCCATGAAGGATTATAGGTGTTTCCATAGGGTTCTCCCATGTAATTCACCTTTTCCATTGAAGGGTTCTCAGGATCATAAGCTTCTTCTTCAGATGAAGCGTCCTTAGTACTGCCTGGTGCAGCTTGTATTCCAGACAGATTTTGAGAAATCATATTGACTTGCTGAGTCAATATTTTGTTCTGAGCCAATATGGCATTCAGAGTATCAATCTCAAGAACTCCTTTCTTCTGATTCGTCCCATTGTTCACAAGATTCCTTTCAGAAGTGTACATGAATTGGTTATTTGCAACCATTTCAATCAGTTCTTGAGCTTCTGCAGGCGTCTTCTTCAGATGAAGAGAGCCTCCAGCAGAACTATCTAATGACATCTTGGATAGTTCAGACAGACCATCATAGAAGATACCTATGATGCTCCATTCAGAAAGCATGTCAGAGGGACACTTTCTGATCAATTGTTTGTATCTTTCCCAAGCTTCATAGAGGGATTCACCTTCCTTCTGTCTGAAGGTTTGGACGTCCACTCTAAGCTTACTCAATTTTTGAGGTGGAAAGAACTTTGCCAAGAAGGCATTGACTAGATTTTCCCAAGAGTTCAGGATTTCTTTAGGTTGTGAGTCTAACCATATCCTAGCTCTGTCTCTTACAGCAAAAGGGAATAGCATAAGTCTGTAGACCTCAGGGTCAACCCCATTAGTCTTGACAGTGTCACAGATTTGCAAGAATTCAGCTAAGAACTGATGAGGATCTTCCAATGCAAGTCCATGGAACTTGCAATTCTGTTGCATTAGAGAAACTAATTGAGGCTTAAGTTCAAAGTTGTTTGCTCCAATGGCAGGGATAGAGATGCTTCTCCCATAGAAGTCGGGAGTAAGTGCAGTAAAGTTACCCAGCACCTTCCTTGCATTGTTGGCATTGTTGTTTTTTTCGGCTGCCATGTCTTCTTCTTTGAAGATTTCTGTTAGGTCCTCTACAGAGAATTGTGCTTTAGCTTCTCTTAGCTTTCGCTTCAAGGTCCTTTCAGGTTCAGGGTCAGCCTCAACAAGAATGCTTTTGTCTTTGCTCCTGCTCATATAAAAGAGAAAAGAACAAGAAAGTATGGAATCCTCTATGTCACAGTATAGAGATTCCTTGAGGTGTCAGAGGAAAAGAAAAATAGAAGGAAGAGGTAGAAAATCCGAACTTATCAAGGAAAGATGGAGTTCGAATTGTGCATCAAGGAGGAGTGTTAGTCCATAAATAGAAAGATGTGAAAAGAGGGGAAGAAATTTTTAAAAATAAATTAAAAGATTTTTAAAAACATTTTGAAAAACACTAATTGATTTTCGAAAACCAAGAGTGGAAAAGAAATCAAGTGATTTTTTTGAAAAAGATTTTGAAATAAGAAATTAAAAAGATATGATTGAAAACGATTTTGAAAAAGATGTGATTTAAGAAGATATGATTGAAAAGTTATGGTTTTAAAGAGATGTGATTGAGAAGATATGATTTGAAAAGCAATTTAAAAAGATTTGATTTAAAAATTAATGACTTGGCTAACAAGAAAATATATGATTCAAACATTAAACATTTCTCAACAGAAAAGGCAACATACTTGAAATGTTGTATCAAATCATTAATTGATAGCAAGTATTTTTGAAAATGGAAAGAAATTGATTTTGAAAAATATTTGATTGAAAAGATATGATTTGAAAAATATTTGATTTTGAAAAATTTTTGAAAACTTGAAAAAAATTTGAATTGAAAACAGAATCTTCCCTCTTGTGCCATCCTGGCGTTAAACGCCCAGAATGGTGCACATTCGGGCGTTTAACGCCCAAAGCTCTACCCTTTTGGGCGTTAAACGCCCAGCCAGGCACCCTGGCTGGCGTTTGAACGCCAGTTTGCCTTCCTCACTGGGCGTTTTAAACGCCCAACTTTTTCTGTATAATTCATCTGCTGTATGTTCTGAATCTTCAATTCTCTGTATTATTGACTTGAAAAGACACAAATAAAATTTTTTTTTTGGATTTTTAATAATGAGGAATAATCAAAATGCAACTAAAATCAAATAACAATGCATGCAAGACACCAAACTTAGCAGTTTGTATACCATTGACACTAAAAAAGAGAATGCACATGAGAAACACAAAACACTCAAGTCAAGAGAATTCAAAGATCAGAGCAAGAAAATCATCAAGAACATCTTGAAGATCACTTACGACACATGAATGAATGCAAGAAGAACAGAAACATGCAATTGACACCAAACTTAACATGAAACACTAGACTAAACAAGAAACATACAATATTTTTTGTTTTTATGATTTTGTAATATTTTTTTTTGTTTTTTTTTTCGAAAATTAAGTGGAAAAGAACATAAAGATATCAAAATTCTTAATGAGAATTCCAGGAATCATGCAATGTTAGTCTAAAGCTTCAGTCTAAAGAAATTAGACATGGCTAGCCAAGCTTCAGCAGGACATTGCATTCAAGAGCTAAATTGATGAAAATCAATCAGCTTTGGTGATGATAAGAACGTCACCTTGAAACACTAGAATTCATTCTTAAGAATTCTGAAAAAATACCTAATCTAAGTGATGAGCGGATAATTTATACGCTTTTTGGCATTGTTTTTAGTATGTTTTTGGTATGATATAGTTAGTTTTTAGTATATTTTTATTAGTTTTTAGTTAAAATTCACTTTTCTGGACTTTACTATGAGTTTGTGTGTTTTTCTGTGATTTCAGGTATTTTCTGGCTGAAATTGAGGGACCTGAGCAAAAATCTGATTCAGAGACTAAAAAGGACTGCAGATGCTGTTGGATTCTGACCTCCCTGCACTCGAAGTGGATTTTCTGGAGCTACAGAAGCCCAATTGGCGCGCTCTCAACGGCGTTGGAAAGTAGACATCCTGGGCTTTCCAGCAATAGATGATAGTCCATACTTTGCCCAAGATTTGACGGCCCAAACCGGCGTTCAAAGTCACCCTCAGAAATCCCAGCGTTAAACGCTGGAACTGGCACCCAAATGGGAGTTAAACGCCCAAACTGGCACTAAAGCTGGCGTTTAACTCCAAGAAGAGTCTCTACACGAAAATGCTTCATTGCTCAGTCCAAGCACACACCAAGTGGGCCCGGAAGTGGATTTTTATGTCTTTTACTCATCTCTGTACACCCTAGGCTACTAGTTTTCTATAAGTAGGACCTTTTACTATTGTATTGAGACATCGGGGTAGCTATCTTCATTTTTATGCTATCTTAGATCATTGGAAGGCTGGCCATCCGGCCATGCCTAGACCTTGTTCTTATGTATTTTCAACGGTGGAGTTTCTACACACCATAGATTAAGGTGTGGAGCTCTGCTGTACCTCGAGTATTAATGCAATTACTATTGTTCTTCCATTCAATTCCGCTTGTTCTTGTTCTAAGATATCACTTGTTCTTCAACTTGATGAATGTGATGATCCATGACACTCATCATCATTCTCACTTATGAACGTGTGACTGACAACCACCTCCGTTCTACCTTCGATTGAGTGAATATCTCTTGGATTCCTGATTGCACGATGCATGGCTGATCGCCTGACAACCGAGTGCTCGTCTGACAAACGAGCCAGCCATTCCGTGAGATCAGAGTCTTCGTGGTATAGGCGAGAACTGATGGCGGCATTCAAGAGAATCCGAAAGGTCTAACCTTGTCTGTGGTATTCTGAGTAGGATTCAATGATTGAATGACTGTGACGTGCTTCAAACTCCTAGCAGGCGGGGCGTTAGTGACAGACGCAAAAGAATTGATGGATTCTATTCCGGCCTGACCGAGAACCGACAGCTGATTACCCCATGCTGTGACAGAGCATAGGCAAACGTTTTCACTGAGAGGATGGGAGGTAGCCATTGACAACGGTGAAACCCTACATGAGCTTGCCATGGAAAAGAGTAAGAAGGATTGGATGAAGACAGTAGGAAAGCAGAGAGACGGAAGGGAAGGCATCTTCATGCGCTTATCTGAAGTTCCTACCAATGAATTACATAAGTATCTCTATCTTTACTTTTATGTTTATTTTCGTTCATCACCATATCCATTTGAGTTTGCCTGACTAAGATTTACAAGATGACCATAGCTTGCTTCAATACTAACAATCTCCGTGGGATCGACCCTTACTCGCGTAAGGTTTATTACTTGGACGACCCAGTGCACTTGCTGGTTAGTTGTGCGAAGTTGTGTAATGCCATGGTATTGAACACCAAGTTTTTGGGGTTCATGACCGGGGATTATGAGAGTTGTGAAAAGTATTGTTCACAATTTCGCGCACCACTAAGCAACAAGATGAACCGTCAGTTGTCAAAACTCAAACAATCCCCGGCAACGGTGCCAAAAACTTGGTGCACGAAATTGTGATCATCAATGGCGCCATCAACATGGTACGTAGTGGACGAAATTGTGATTGCCCTCTTTGTATTTGCATGAGATTTATTTAATGGCTCTTTGGCATATGTGATCACAACTACGTTCAACTTAACCAGCAAGTGTACTGGGTCATCCAAGTAATACCTTACGTGAGTAAGGGTCGATCCCACAGAGATTGTTGGTATGAAGCAAGCTATGGTTACCTTGTAAATCTCAGTTAGGCAGATTAAAAGGTTTTGGGTTTCAAAAATTAATAAATAAATAGAAAATAAAAGGGATAGAAACACTTATGTAAAGCAATAATGGGAATTTCAGATAGGTGTGTGAAGATGCTGTGCTCCTCTCGTATCTCTATTTTCTTATTACATTCGTCCAATCCTTCCTACTCTTTTCCATGGCAAGCTGTATGTAGGGCATCACCGTTGTCAATGGCTATATCTCATCCTCTCAGTGAAAACGTTCCTATGCTCTGTCACAGCACGGCTAATCATCTGTCGGTTCTCAATCAGGTTGGAATAGAATCCCTTGATTCTTTTGCGCTTGTCATCACGCCCAGCCTTCAGGAGTTTGAAGCTCGTCACAGTCATTCAATCCCAGAATCCTACTCGGAATACCATAGACAAGGTTTAGACTTTCCGGATCCTCATGAATGCTGCCATCTACCTAGCTTATACCACGAAGATTCTGTTGGGGGAATCTAAGAGATATGCGCCCGGCCTAGAGTAGAACGGAAGTGGTTGTCAGTCACGCGCGTTCATAGGTGAGAATGATGATGAGTGTCACGGATCATCACATTCATCAAAGTTAAGTATAACGTATATCTTGGAATAAGGATAGAAGAGAATTGAATAGAAAGTAATAATAATTGTATTGAAACTTGAGGTACAGCAGAGCTCCACTCCCTTAATCTATGGTGTGCAGAAACTCCACTGTTGAAAATACATAAGTAAAAGGTTCAGGCATGGCCAAATGGCTAGCCCTCTCCATGATCAAGAGACCGAATAGTTAAAAGATTAAACTGTCAAAAGATGTCTAATACAATAGTAACTTATCCTATTTATACTAGACTAGCTACTAGGGTTTACATGAGTAAGTAATTGATGCATAAATCCACTTCCGGGGCCCACTTGGTGTATGTTTGGGCTGAGCTTGGTCTATCCACGAGCTGAGGCTTCTCTTGGAGTTGAACTCCAAGTTATAACGTGTTTTGGGCGTTCAACTCCGGATCATGACGTGTTTCTGGCGTTTAACTCCAGACAGCAGCATGTACTTGGCGTTCAACGCCAAGTTACGTCGTCAATTTCCGAATGAAGTATGAACTATTATATATTGTTGGAAAGCTCTGGATGTCTACTTTCCAACGCCGTTAAGATCGCGCCAATTCGAGTTCTGTAGCTCCAGAAAATCCATTTCGAGTGCAGGGAGGTCAAATTCCAACAGCATCAGCAGTCCTTTTGTCAGCCTTTTTCAAAGTTTTGCTCAAGTCCCTCAATTTCAGCCAGAAATTACCTGAAATCACAGAAAAATACACAAACTCATAGTAAAGTCCAGAAATGTGAATTTAACATAAAAACTAATGAAAACATCCCTAAAAGTAGCTTGAACTTACTAAAAACTACCTAAAAACAATGCCAAAAAGCGTATAAATTATCCGCTCATCAGTACGCTCAATTGCAATCTCAACTATTTATCACAACTTCACACAACTAACCAGCAAGTGTACTGGGTCGTCCAAGTAATAAACCTTATACGAGTAAGGGTCGATCCCACGGAGATTGTTGGTATGAAGCAAGCTATGGTCACCTTGTAAATCTCAGTCAGGCAGACTCAAATGGTTATGGATGATGAATAAAACATAAAGATAAAGATAGAGATACTTATGTAATTCATTGGTAAGAATTTTAGATAAGCGTATGGAGATGCTTTGTCCCTTCCGTCTCTCTGCTTTCCTACTGTCTTCATCCAATCCTTCTTACTCCTTTCCATGGCAAGCTGTATGTAGGGTTTCACCGTTGTCAGTGGCTACCTCTCATCCTCTCAGTGAAAATGTTCAACGCACCCTGTCACGGCACGGATAATCATCTGTCGGTTCTCAATCAGGTTGGAGTAGAATCCATTGATTCTTTTGCGTCTGTCACTAACGCCCAGCCTTCAGGAGTTTGAAGCTCGTCACAGTCATTCAATCATTGAATCCTACTCAGAATACCATAGACAAGGTTTAGACCTTCCGAATTCTCTTGAATTCCGCCATCAGTTCTAGCTTATACCACGAAGATTCCGATCAAGGGATCCAAGAGATATCCACTCAATCTAAGGTAGAACGGAGGTGGTTGTCAGGCACACGTTCATAGGTGAGAATGATGATGAGTGTCACGGATCATCACATTCATCAAGTTGAAGAACAAGTGATATCTTAGAACAAGAACAAGCTGAATTGAATAGAAGAACAATAGTAATTGTATTAATACTCGAGGTACAGCAGAGCTCCACACCTTAATCTATGGTGTGTAGAAACTCCACCGTTGAAAATACATAAGAACAAGGTCTAGGCATGGCCGAGAAGCCAGCCCCCAAAACGTGATCAAAAGATCTAAAGATCAAAAGATCCAAAGGTCAAAAGATCTAAAAATCAAAAGATGAAAATACAATAGCAAAAGGTCCTATTTGTAAAGAACTAGTAGCTTAGGGTTTACAGAGATGAGAAAATGACATAAAAATCCACTTCCAGGCCCACTTGGTGTGTGCTTGGGCTGAGCATTGAAGCATTTTTCGTGTAGAGACTTCTCTTGGAGTTAAACGCCAGCTTTTATGCCAGTTTGGGCGTTTAACTCCTATTCTTGTGCCAGTTCCGGCGTTTAACGCCGGGCAGTTTTGATCTGATTTGGAATGCCGGTTTGGGCCATCAAATCTCGGGCAAAGTATAGACTATTATATATTTCTGGAAAGCCCAGGATGTCTAATTTCCAACGCCGTTGAGAGCGTGCCAATTGGGCTTCTGGAGCTCTAGAAAATCCACTTCGAGTGCAGGGAGGTCAGAATCCAACAGCATCTGCAGTCCTTTTCAGCCTCTGAATCAGATTTTTGCTCAAGTCCCTCAATTTCAGCCAGAAAATACCTGAAATCATAGAAAAACACACAAACTCATAGTAAAGTCCAGAAAAGTGAATTTTAACTAAAAACTAATAAAAATATACTAAAAACTAACTAAAACATACTGAAAACATACTAAAAACAATGCCAAAAAGCGTATAAATTATCCACTCATCAAACGCCAAGTTGTAACGTGTTATGGGCGTTAAACTCTGGTTCGTGACGTGTTTCTGGCATTTGACTCTAGAATGCAGCATATAACTGGCGTTGAGCGCCAGTTTACGTCGTCAAATCTCAAATAAAGTATAAACTATTATATATTGCTGGAAAGCTCTGGATGTCTACTTTCCAACGCCGTTGAGAGCGTCCCATTTGGAGTTATGCAGCTCCAAAAAATCCATTTCGAGTGTAAGGAGGTCAGATTCCAACAGCATCAGCAGTCCTTTGTCAGCCTTCTTATCAGAGTTTTGCTTAGGTCCCTCAATTTCAGCCAGAAAATACCTGAAATCACAGAAAAACACACAAACTCATAGTAAAGTCCAGAAATGTGAATTTAGTATAAAAACTAATGAAAACATCCCTAAAAGTAACTAGATCATACTAAAAACTACCTAAAAACAATGCCAAAAAGCGTATAAATTTTCCCTAAAAGTTTTGGCATCTCACTTTTTTCTTTGAAGTTCAGAATGATTAGCTTCCCTAAAAGTTCAGAATGTACTTTGCGCGAGCGCGCCGATGCTCGAACATGATTTTTTTAAGGGGTCACGTGACCTGGGCGTGGAGACAGTTGGAGATCCCATTTTGGGGAAGTGCCTTAGCGGGAGAAGCTTAAATGACCAGGGGTTAAAGGGTTAAAGGACTTTTTAGCTCATTTTTACATGTTTCTAGATTTTTCTCCTTGTGGTAGTTACACTCTTGGGTAGAGAGGGAGATCTCAAGCTCTCATTAGGGTTCATCTTCTTCAATTTCTGAATTCTCAATCACTCTTTGGTGAGATCAATTTGCAATTCTCAATTTACTTTGTTCCTATTATAGATCTTCTTCTCTAATCTCAATTAGTGCTTGTAATTGATCAATTCTCGTATATCTTAGATTCAACTTTGTGGTTTTGGATTCTATCAATTTCTTGAGAAGTTCATTTCTATTGTTGTTCTTAGTTAATTGTTGTTAATTTCTTGCATTGAAGTGCTTTTAATTCTAATTTCTTCTCATTCTTACTATGTCTTTCATCCTTGCTCATCAAGTGTTTGATAAAAT